>NW_004949102.1:4132999-4148235 GCF_000317375.1 Microtus ochrogaster | reverse complement strand
TGTTGTGTAGACAGTTGGTATAACAGGATCATGCTGTGTAGACTGTTGGTGTTCCAGGATCGTGTTGTGTAGATTGTTGGTGTTCCAGCATCATGCTGTGTAGACTGTTGGTGTTCCAGGATCGTGCTTAAAGTTGTTCTTGCTGAGACTGTAACCAAGAACAGCTACTTAAGCAACAGTGTGGAAACACTTAGTTTAAAAGATCATGTATCTTATAGTGTGTTTTAAAATTGAGTGTGTAAAGAACATGCTAGAATTTTGGGTCACAAACCATTATATCTTCGATCAGCATTATTCTATTACAGTAGCTACTTAAAGATGATGTAGTCAAAGTACTGAACTGAACAGTACCCCTTGACAACAAAAGCATAAACTGCGATAGTAGTTTTATTGATTTTAATCTGATTGATTTCATGCATTGCTGGAACTTTCATTCCTGATTCTGTATTGTAGGCACGTTCTGAAACCTGGCGTCTGTAGAACTACTCTTGATTTCCATAGGTGTTTTTGTCACTTCTCCTCTCTACCTGGCCAAGACTTGCCTTTTAGGTTACTTTTATTGCGACTATTTGAACAAAACGTTCTTTTTATAAATTTTTAAAACTCTAAGATCTATCATAAGAAAAACACAAAGAGAGAGAAGTTCATTTTTTTAAAGTTTAAGCAAGCATGTCAATTCCTTACTCCAAAATGATAAAATATTAATACTCTACATCTTGTATAGAATCAAAGATTTTCCAGAACAAAAGAACTATATTTAGCATAAAACGTGTTAGATGGAATTTCAGAGATACTGTCATTCCTTTTGGCTTTCCTTGAGCTCAGTTTAGGGGAGAGAGAAGCATAATAGCATGTATTAAAAAGGATTATTTGTTTGTTTGATAACAAAAAACAACCCAAGCTTGTGTAACTAAGGTAACACAAAGATTTTATGAAAACATGTCAGGAAAATTCAAAGGAGATTGTGAAATATTTAAGAAAAGAAATGGTTCTAATGAAGTAAAAACCAGCCCTCTGTTTCTGTTAGCTCTTTTTATTGTACTGACTTTTCTTACATTTTATCTGCAGAGCAGCCCAAGTACATAGCTGGGATGCAGTTCTTTTGTTTCAGAGCAACAAGAACTGAGACTTATGATGCCATATATATATATTATATTTCATTATACATGTATCATACTAATATATATTATGTATAATACATAATGTTTCCTTGCTGCAAAGTCTCAATTCCAACTTTGAGGCAATGAATTCTCTGAACAAACTCAGATCAGACAGCCGATACTTTTCAAAGCAAATGGGACATGCTGATTGTCAGGGTGCTGCCTAGGTGTGAGGGGGTGTTTACACCCTTTCTTTATGTGACTTAGTCTATGCTGGAGGTTGAAAGAAAAAGAGGGTCATATTTAGGACTCGGAGTTTGGTTGCTTCATTGGTGACAAGCATTTCTTAGGCCGAGGCAGACACAGCTATGACTCAATCACTGTCTGTGGAAAGCAATGCAGATTGCAGATATCAGCTCTGGAGTTCTATAATGCTAGACTTCACAGTCTGGCTGAATTCCCTGATACCTAGTGTGACATGCCCCTTAACTGAACTGAGAGGTGGTGGTTGCATTATTACTATGCTCAGCTTTCTAGGATAAAACAGGACCATTTGCAAGAGACAGGCATTAAAGTGAAATTTGTCAATGTTTTCTTGAGAAACTTTATTCATTTTAAGAATTTAATTCAATAATTATAAAATACAATTATAAGTCTCTGAACACTGTGGTACAATTAGGAACCAAATTTGATTTGCATAAGATATCTTTATCTGTAGACTCATATTAAGATATGCTCTGCAGCCATGCTAATAGGTCAAATGTGATTGATATTTTATGATACTGTATAAAAGATAAATTGTTAAAATATAAATTGTATTGTTGTAATAAGTAAAAAATAACACATGTAGAAAGAGAATGGGTTTAAACATGATAAAATACAGTTCTCTCAACATCTAACCAGTATGTTTATAGTTATTTCTATTGAGTAGATTTATTAGATATATTGACACTGTCATTAATGTCTTGTAAATTAAAAATATTATGACAAAATAAAAAATAGCAAAAGTTATTATTAAAAGAAAAAGATTATCATTTTGCTTTCTTCATTAGATTTAAATAATTTGATCAGAAGATGATATATTTTAAAAATTAAAATAACTATTTTAGAAAATAATAAGATAAGATATGAATATGAAACATCAAGAGGCTTCTTGCACAATTATTACTTTATTTAACATCAATCTCTGGTACTTCTTTCAAAAAATATTAGAATGTCTGGGAACAAACTGAAAATAAAATAAATTCAATATGAAGGTAACTTCGACACATTTGGAAATGTGCCAAATGAGGAGAGGAGATAATTATTAGAAAAGTTTCACAGTAAATCTACATTGTTGCTTAGCAAAACTACAAAAGAAAAAAGAATATTTTCTGAGTGTCTAGATAAATAATATTATAAAATTTAATGGTTAAATGAGAAATATTTACTAAGGTTATTTTGAAGATATTCTTTTTGCCAAGCATTTAACATGGACACAAATATTAAGCTTTAAGATTATAATAATCTGTCTAGTATATAACTAGTAATAAATACATAAGTTGTGATAAATGGACCTTGATAACAGAAACAGGTAGTTACTATAATGAAAGAAATGTATACATTTATTACCAGTATGAGAGATTTTGTTTATAGTGTGATAAAAACATATTTACCCTTCTTTTGGGAAGGTTAACCTTATTATTATTTGTTTACCAATTACAGTAAAATCAATTGAAACAATAAGTGAGACTATTTGGTTTTGCATTTAGCTGGAAAAATTGTGTGTGTGTGTGTGTGTGTGTGTGTGTGTGTGTGTGAATGCATTGAGATACAGAGATAGAGATTGAGAGAGAGAGAGAGAAATGATCCCATTTAAATAGATAATTTAAACTTTAGGAAAATAGAATATCTTTGACTTTGTTTAAGTTGAATATTGAATGTTATAAAGCCATTAGGTACAACTGAAATAATTTTATGGATGTGCGTAAAGAATTAATATTAAATAGATTAAAGGACGCATAGATTGACATAAAATACATTTCCAAGGATTAACTGGTGAAATTCGTGAATTGTAATAAATAAGTGAATATGTTAAAATTTTATAAAGATATTAGATCCTCTACAATAGACTCTTTACAATAAGCCTAATCTATAAAAATTAAAATGACAGCAGTAATTATTAAAGGATAATTATTTCAAGTATTTCAAACACATGAGAATAGATGTGGATATAATTTCTTTGAAAGGATAAATTGATCAGTACATTTCAGGAATTTTTATAAGAGCTAAGCCTTTAGCATAGAGTCCAGGTTTGCCTTGAAGTTGCTCTGTGGCTTAGCTCATGGAGATTGGTTATTCAGACTCAGCTTCCGCTGTGCTCGGAGTACAGGTGCGTCTATACCTGTACTATACCTGGCTGGTTAGTACATCATATCAAATCCTTATTATTTGGGGGACATCCTAATGACATTATTTGAAATATTTATATTTGCAGACATTTATTGAAAAAGAATGGAAGCATTTTTATTCTGTTTTATTCAAAAAATACCAACATTATGTTTGATGTGGCATAAGATCATGACTGAGAAGTGGATTTGAGACTTTCTCTGCCTCTGCCTCTGCCTCTGCCTCTGCCTCTGACACCACTTTGCTCTGTTGTGAGTCCACCCTAACCCTTAGGACATTGCTTACTCAGATTATAGAGAAATCGTGGAAATTCTGAGATTTCTTTCAGCTCTGACTTCTCTATAAATCCTTTAAAAAGAAAAGTGTGTTTAAAAAATCATAATTATAATAAATTTTATATTATATTATATTTATAATATAATATAAAATAAAATTTATATTATATTTAATTTATATTGTATAAATTTTATTCTACATGTATTTCATTAGCAAGTTTACAAGGCACAAAGCAGAAGGGCTCTGCACTGGGCAGCATGAGCATAAATAGTAACAAACCGTGGGTTCTGAGCTGTCAAATTTCATAACGTAACAAAAGAGGCACAGGAAGTTATTATTAACAATTCAATTCAATAAGTGGCATGTTGGTGGCATGGACATGTAAAAGCTCCAACAAGGAGCGGTTTGGAAAAGACGTAAGTGAAGCACTAAGACTACGAAACAATCAGGTTACATCTGACTGAAGCGGTGAGCCGAATGTGACATTTCCCCATGCAGACACTCTATGGATACAGCATGAAGGTGGAGAGGATCACAATAGGAACCTTGAACATTTACAGAGTAGTGTGCTCAGGGGACCACTTGGGACATCAGGCTGGTGGGGTGAGGTTGGATTCATTTGAAATTACTGCCAGACTCTGTTGTTCAGATGTGGAATACCAGGCAAAGCGGAACTGAATCAAGTGTTTTGAATAAGATTTAAAATTCTAGGGAAAATGTTGCAGAAAATAACACGTCAAGAATTTGAAGACTGATTGAATGTGGATGAAAGCAAAGATGCTGAGTCTAAAGACAACAGTCTAGGTGAAGAGCATCTGAAACCAGACAGTAGATGTACTCAGGAAATGGAGATGGGCCTGCCCTCATAAGCTTCCCTAAGTTTCTCTGCATTTTTGTGACAGACTCACAGTTGGAGTGATTTCAGTATTATTTTCCGCTTTTGCTATTGATTAAATTGATACTACTGGCCAATTCATTAACTTCTATAAGTAGAAAATTATGGCACCATTAATAAAAACCCAGAGACAGAAATTTGAGTTCAATCTGAAGCTCAGAAATACAGAACAGGCAGCCACTGGCTCTTTCCTCTGCCTCAATCTGAAATGGCAACCCTGCCTCCAGGAACTCAGGATGAGACTGTGTCTGAGAGCTATCTCCTCCCATCTTACATTCCTGTCTAGTGCTGTGATTAAAGGCGTGCACCACTACTGCAGAGTTTCTCTGGCAAACTAGTATGCTGGCTACTAAGATTAAAGGTGTGTGTCACCACTGCCTAGTCTGTAAGACTGATCAGTGCTGCTGTTTTACGCTCTGAACTTCAGGCAAGCTTTATTTAATAAGATACAAATTAAATATCACTACAGAAGATGAAATGCAGAAGTCACAAATTGAAATAAAATGTCATTGTTTTAAGCAATGATATATGCTTTCTTTATGATTAAAGTTAGCTTATCTACTAAACAGAGATAAGGCAAAGTCGAGCATTTTGAAGTGATTATTGAGCCTGAAAATACTATCCTTTATGGTAACTACCCAATTTGAAATTAATCCAGAAAGCATTATTAATAATTTGGACGTATGTTACATATTAGTGATGTGGTATTGTACACGTACGTGTTTGGTGTGTTTAGTGAGCATGTGTGTGGGGGTGTATGTGTGTGTGTATATGTGTGTTGACTTGCTCATGCTGTGCATATTTATATATTCACATTTATATAGGCTGCATGCAGGTTGATGTCTGATATCTTTCTCCATTGCGCTCTACCATATTTTTACAAAAAAAGATCTGATACTAAGCCTAGGTTTCATCTACTCAGCTAGACTGTCTGGTCAGAAAACTGAGACAAGGTGCTTTTTCTCCCGTATCGAGGTTTCAGACCCAGGCTGCTGTGCTCGGGGTTCACATGGGTGCTCAGGTATGAACTAAAGTTCTTATACTTGCAAAGCAAATGCTTGGTAAGCACTGTGCATCTCCCAACCCACCTTTGTAGGCTTAAGTCACAAACAATGCCACAGCAGTTTGGAATTATAATTAATAGGGTAGTATTTATTTAAAGGGGAAAAAAACTTACAGATCACCGTCAGCCCTCTGTACGACCAGGAAGGGAGTCTAGCCGCCAGCCGAGCAGGAAGTGAAGAGAGCGAGAGAAGGAAGTGGCCGCTTTTTTAAAGGGAGAGAGACCACGCCCCAATGGGCGGGTATCTCAGCGGCTATAGGCTGGAGGAGCGGAAGGACCTCCCGCAACACACCTTAATGTAGAAACGAACAGTTTGTAGCTTCCTGTTAGAAATACTCACACATTTACGGAAAGTGAACGTAAAGCACTGTAACACTGAATATATGAAGATAAATGAACAGGGGTATTTGAAATTAAGTAATTTTTGTTTCTTATTAAGAAAATTTAAATTGGGCCACAGAGTATTAATCTGAAAAATTGAAGCATGAAGAAACTCTGTAGTAAAATCATACCTCTCTCTGTTTTCTGAGTAACGTACTAAACTGTGGATTTTGGAGGTCAGGTTTTTTTATAGCAGTGAAAAATAAAGTTATCATTGTTTTACATGTTTTCTTAAAATAAGGTATAGCTTGAAGGATATAGGTGGAGCTATTTTAATTTTAGGTCTTGCTCTGCTTCATGAGCTTTATAGTCTCCTTTTACTTACTGTATTTTTTTTAAAATCACATTTATTTTTATTACAATTCTATTTATTTATTTATTTAATGTGTGTGTGTTCTCACATGTTGTGATACACACACGTGTGGGTCAGAGGACAACTTGTAGAAGTTCATTCTCTCTATGTTGTCGGTACTAAGTATTGAGCTCAGGTCATAGGACTCGGTGGCAAGATGCTTTATGTGTTGAGTCAGCTCCCTCATTCTTTGTCTTGTGATTCTTGTCAGCCCTCCTCATCCACTGCAAACAGAAGGATGGGTGATGAACACATCCCAGAGAGAGTTGGGCTCAGTCATGGGGCTTGAGACCTGACTTGAATTTAACTGGGATACTGAACTCAGCCTTGGATGAAGAACGAGGAAATAGTTGAACAAAGTCTGACAGTGACAGAGATTTCAGAAGGTGTTTACAGTTAACAGCTTGAGTTTTTCACAGTGACTAGAAACTCAAAGCTGTAGACTCAGAATGAGAATCTAGCCTGGTAATTTGTCTCTCTGTGAAACCCGTTTCAAGTAATGAAATCATATTAAATGGTTTCCTTGCCTTTAAACTATAGAAGGTTGTAGACAGATATTTCCTGTTCCTGAAATCAGCTGACTGAGTGGCTGATTATAAATTATATATGCTCAGCCAATAGCTCAGGCTTGTTGCTAACTAACTCTCACACTTAAATTAACCCACATTTCTATTTATGCTTTGCAACACGGCTCATGACTTATTACCTCATTTTGTACACATCCTGCTTGCTCGGAGGCCTGGCTGGTATCTCTCCCGACTCCTCCCTCCTTCTTCCCATCATTCTCAGTTTGGCTTTTTTACCTAACTTCCAGCTGTTTACTAACCATTGTGAGTAATACATATTCATAGTGTAGAAGAGGGTTGTTCCACAGCAGATGGTAACAACATAGGTAGTATATATGTCCCTAGACTTCCTGTGAATTTATAAGCATACAGCTACCATTAGAAAGTATTTGATAAAGGGATGATGGACTGGATGGCAAGTTCTATAAACAGGGACTGTTTCATCAATGGTGCTATCATGAAGGAAGCGCGTGTGTCACCCTGCAAGAATGGAGATCGGCGGCTGGAGACTGAGGGTTTAACCATCTTTCAGAGCAGCCAACTTCAGAAATGCAAGTCAGACACTGGAGAAGATGCTCGTGTTTTACAGAGCCAACAAGATTTGCCCACAGTGTTACATAGCCTCTAGGATATAAGGGCAGAAAAGTTTATGCTTTTGCCTTTTCAACTGAAATGGAAAAGTTTATCCCTGTCAATATAAGCGTGTGACTTGCATGGAGCAGATTGAATGGAGCTCATTCTCTCTCTATTTCCTGTTCCTTTCAAAATTACATACATTCCTCTTTTAATGAAAAAAGGTATTTAATGGAATAGGTCCAATGTTGTAAGGGGTAATTATTTTCTGATACTTGCTTTCAGCAAGAATCTGCCTGAAAATGAAAACGGCGCCTTGATTATTTTTCTCTTTAAGGTTATTAACTCTTATAATTACATTAAGTTTTAATCACAAAGTTAGTTAAAAGTGAAGGATGTGAATGAGAAAAGGTCTTTTAAATTCTGTTGAATAATCTTTAAACTAGGGTATGTGGTTCTCTTATTCCTTTGGATATGTCCAAAAACATAAACAGTTAATAACTTTCCTTCCTTCCTTCCTTCCTTCCTTCCTTCCTTCCTTCCTTCCTTCCTTCCTTCCTTCCTTCCTTTCTTCCTTCCCTCCTTTCCTCCATCCCTTCTTCCCTTCTTCTCCCTTCTCTCTTTCTTTCTCTTTCTTACTGGTTTAGACTTTGCTGTCTTCATGTACTATCAGATCTGAATTTCCAATTTTATCTCTTTTAAAGTGCTTATTTATGGAATTTGTGTAGACATGTAGCACTCACGTAACAAACACTCGAGAAATGCCTACTGTCTATTTAATATGCCATTTGTATTTCCCCCTTTCCATCTCACCCTTTTCCCTGCTCTGTTTGTTCTATGTCAAGTTTCTTTTCTCCCCTTCTAAGCTGTTGATGCACAGACATGAGCTCGAATCTCAGCTCTCCCACACGGGCTTTGAAATTTTGAATCAGTCAGTTAAATCTTATAAACCTCCATAGTTTCATCTTTCAATTGGAATAATAAGCATGCACATTTTATAAACATTTTAACGAGACATGGCATGCTTAAGGGCTTAGTGCGACACCTGCATGCTGTGAATAGTCAGCATATGCTGTTATTTTTCTCTCTGCCTCCTGAAAATAGCAACCCTCTGAGTATGCCTACTGAGCATCGCACAGACTCGGGAACCACCCAATTACACAGATATTTTTACAAACTTCCTCTGTATACCTTAGATACCAAACATCTGATTTCTCCTATAATTAGAGACGGTGTGTTGTCTGAAAGCAATTTATCATTTCCTCAAGGTTTTTATTAGTTTTCTATCAAGATTGCTTAGGATTTCTTCTCCTCATTTCACTGGTAGACACTTAAGCCTTTCATTTATTGTTAGAAGCTTAGAGTGAGATAGGGGAATAAGAGGGCAGAACACCCATACTAATCCATTTTGCCTGGGGTGAAATGACAGGATTGATGGGGGCAGAAACTGTGGCTTTAAATAGCACCCATGTGATCTGTACTAGGATACAATATACCTTCCTTAGAGATACTCATGGTGGAATCTCTCCTATTTACAAGCGAGAGGAGAGAAACATAGACTCTGTGAAACGAAGTTAGCCAAAACTTGTTGGTCACACCCATCTCAAGCAGAGAACTGTACAAACCCATAACTATGCTCACAGGTCAGAGTAAGGCCCACGCTATAGAATTAAATGATGATCAAATCTGTATTCATTTAGTTCTTTTTCCGTTAGTGAATGGTGTGTGCTTGTCTGGCTCTGTGAATGGGGACCAGTGTATGTATTCATACAGACCGTAGGTAGACATTGGGCATCGTATGTCATTCTCCACACTAGTTTTTGATTCATCATCTGTTAGTGACTCAGAGACCATCAGTTCAGTGAGACTGGATATCTAGAGAACTCCAGGGGGCCTCTTACCATTGCATCCCCAATGCTATAATCACTGATAATGCAGACCTGCCTGCCTGACATTTTACAGGGGCCGTAGAAGAGATCTGAACTCAGGTCCTGTACTTGCACAGTAAGCACTTTTGTAAATTGAGTTGTCTCTTTAGCCCTCTATTCATTTTTCAAATGACAAATGAAAATTCAATCTTTCGCAAATGGATGGGATAAGGTGCGCGTTCATAAAAGGTAATAATTTCTAAATTACTTTTAATTCTGCTTAAGAACTCTCTAAGGTACCCTAGATCCTCTTCTTTCCTTTGCTGATTAAGTTTTATAGGAGACCATGTAATTTATATTTGCTCCTGAGAAGTGCTGAGAAACTCTGTCCTGCATAAGAATAATAAGAATAATTCTAAATGCAGTCTTTTTAGTTTCTTGAAGCATTCTTAACTTCTCTTCTGTCCTTTGCTTTCTTATGTAAACATTTTACATGTGTTAATCTAATTTATTTATTTATTTATTTATTTATTTATTTATTTGTTTATTTATTTATTTATTTATTATCTATTTGAGGCAGTGTCTCATTACATAGCTGCAGCTGACAAAAAACTTACTCTGTAGACCAGGTTGGCAATGAACTTATAGAGATCCACCTGTCTTTGCCTCCCGATTGCTGGGAGTAAAGATGCGTCCTGGTGACTTGAGTGAAATGTTATACTCTGTCTCTCTACTATCTTTTTGCTTTATTTAAAACTAGCGGAAACGAAAAACCATATTTGCTATTATTTCTTCCTTCTTATTATTGTAAGGAAAGTATAAAATGCCTGTAGGAAAGCTATAAGAGTAACAGAAAATTCAGGTCATCCAGAAAGAGAATGTAAAGTACTGGTCCAAACCCATGAATCTTAAAGTTACATTTCTACTTTAATTTAGTGATTTATTTTAAAAATATTTTGTTTCTTCCTTTTTTTTTTTATTGAGACAGGGTTTCTCTGTGGCTTTGGAGCCTGTCCTGGAACTATCTCTTGTAGACCAGGCTGGCCTCAAATACACAGAGATCTGCCTGCCTCTACCTCCTAAATACTGGAACTAAAGGCATGCACCACCACCACCCGGCTAAAACGTATTTTTCTATTCTGACATTTTATTCATTTTTCCTCTAGAATATTTAAATCTATTTGATCTGCTAAGATCAGCAATGAATAGATAGCAGAACATATAACAAAACAATATTTTTACAAGGGTATTATTTAAAAATGATAAAAGCACACAATAATAATAAAATAAAATTATATACAATCATATGTGCCACAGTTAACATTCTGATCTCATGATTTTTGTTTTATAAAAATAAGTTTAGAATCACAAAGTATAATGAAAATAAGTGCAGTGCTGTTTACTATTATACACATTTTTTCTTAACATCTACATGATTTTGGGATGGAGGAGGAGGTCCGGGAAAGATGTACGGATAAATATGTTCAAAATACATTGCATGTATGGATGAAATTCCCAAAGACTAAAAGTATATTTATTTAAAACCAAACCAAAGCAAACCCAAAACAAGATTGTCTGCGTCAGTTAACACTCATCTCTTTGTTCGCAGAGCAGACTGGGTTTCCTGCCTTTATATGATGTAAGTGAAATCGCTTTAACGTCTGACTTCATTTCACTTCAGTTTCAGTACAGAGCAAGCAAAGGACATCTCCGCTAGCAATGTTAGATTCAATTATTTAAATTTACTTCGTTAGCTATTCAGTATTTAATTTTAAAGCCCAATGAACTATTTTATAGAATAATAACATTTAATATCTATTAATGAGGTTTAAATATATGGAGAATTAAGTTTTTATTACAATACCTATAACTTCTTTGAAAGTGGTAAAGAGAATATTAGTTAAAAAAAAACCTTATTTTCTTGAAAAACCAATAAAAACCCCCAAAACCCTCATTTTGAATATGCTGCTATCATTTTAAGAAGAATAATATACTTTACTTTTTTTTCCTTTTTTTATTTTAAATTTATTTATTTATTAAGGATTTCTGCCTCCTCCCCGCCACTGCCTCCCATTTCCCTCCCCCTTCCCTTATCAAGTCCCCCTCCCTCATCAGCTCGAAGAGCAATCAGGGTTCCCTGTCCTGTGGGAAGTCCAAGGACCACCCACCTCCATCCAGGTCCAGTAAGGTGAGCATCCAAACAGCCTAGGCTCCCACAAAGCCAGTACGTGCAGTAGGATCAGAAACCCATTGCCATTGTTCTTGAGTTCTCAGTAGTCCTCATTGTTTGCTATGTTCAGCGAGTCCGGTTTTATCCTAGGCTTTTTCAGACCCAGACCAGCTGGCCTTGGTGAGTTCCCGATAGAACATCCCCATTGTCTCAGTGTGTGGGTGTATACTTTATTTTTTAAGAAGTTTTATTTTCACAGGAAGATGGAGTGACCAGTAGAGGAATGTCTGTAGTTGACACAGAATTCAGTATGAACATGTGTTTTATGGGCTTTCACAATTATAATGACATATAGCCAATGCTGTAATATCATGCGAAGGAAGTTCTATTTCCCTAAAAGTCCACTGTCATCCACATAGTCACAAAGACTACCTCCCCACATTTCCTAGAAATCCTGTATTTCTTTTTTAGTATCTCCATCCATGTAGTTGGAGTTATAAGACGGCCTTTGTAGATTGCTTTCTTCCACTTAGAAATAAATATTTATGTTTTTTAATGTCTTGGAAGTGAGGGTTTCAGAAACATATAATAATATTTCATTGCATAGATCCACATACCACCTTTCATCATTGTTTTGCTTACACTGAAAGGTATTTTTGTTGCTTCCAAGTTTTGACAATTGTGAATAAAGATTCATGGGCAAGTTTTTAAATAGAGTTAAATTTTCAACTTTTTGAATAAATATCAAGGAACTTCTTCCTCAATAAAGTTTATTGCATTCAATTCCTGAAATGCCATTAGAAGGGAAGTGAAGTTGCTTTAAAGACAGAACTTAAAGTATATGTGCATTTATCTATCACCATTGTGTGTTTTGCGAATTGTTAGGATTGAAGAAGTACGACTACATTGTTACCTAAAAAAGTTAGATAAATAAAAACATAAATTGAGTACAAAGATAGTTAAAAAAGAAATTGCTACATAGACACATACTTCAGAAATATTGAACACTTGATTTATACATGTTTACATTTGGCATGAATCCTGACATACGTTTCATCTGTCTTCCAGGGAACAACACTCTCATGACTTTCTGTTTTAATTTGCAGCCCAGAAAAGTACTTCCCATGGCCTAATTTCATCAGTCTTTGTTCTAGACACTGAAGAGAAGGAAATTGAACTGTTGCACATAATTCTCCAGGATAAAATTCCCAAACAACTAAAAACATCAGTGCAAGGTTTGCCAACACTATCTTTTCTCCCCAGCACGAAATCCTTTCCCTTTACCAGGGAGCAAAGCACATTGGCTTTCCCCAGTTCAGCTATTAATGACAATATGTCAGAGTTGTCACAAACTGTGGAGGCAATAATTCTAGAGTGCTAAGGATACATTTGAGGAAACTGCTGTGTTCTCCAGCACACACTGCTGTCATTTCCACATACACTTAGAAATAATTTTCTATCCGTACCTCTATATCCAGAAATCTTATTGGTTAGTTTTCATAAAGCTTCAGTTCTTGGAGAGAAAAGATAAGATATGATAAGATACGAAGCTGGTTACTTCTCTTATTCTCTGCACATTGACCAGTTGTGGATTTCTGTATGAATCACATCTAGAAGCCTGTCTGTTGATGTTTGAGAAATACATTAATCTGATGGTGATTTTGTATGTACATCTGTATAATTTAGGAAGCATCTACCTAAGGTGGTAGAAAGATGGTAAGAGCCAGTGGCAGTGCAATCAATATGCAGCAAAACAGTATTTGCCAGACATGGTTGAGTCCTTGCACACAGGAGCTCACAGGGACAGCGATTGTGTGCACAAGATCCGAACAGTCAAATTCCTAGCTTGGATGGAAGAAAAAATCATGAAGTCCCAGACCTAGCTGAGGAGCTGCTGGCGTCGCTGGCTGTTGGGGAGAAAGAGTCAGCTTTTCTCAGGGGTGTAACCTCTATGGGGCTGCCCATGTGTCTGGAGATAGTTCTGCTCGCATGCGCATATAGGCAGTTTGTAAATGAATTTAGAAAAACATAAAGTCAGGAAAGTAGGGTCCATGAGGGGGTGAGAGAGAGAGAGATTGAAGGGGAGGGAATGCAAAGTAGATTTTTCAAAAGCTTTAGACTGATAGTTCAGAGAATTTTTCCAGGAGCTATTTAAATAATTAGTTGTTCATGGCTTTCTGATCTTGCTGAATAAACTTCCATTAAAATTACAAATGCAGCTGATAAGTCTGTTTTATATACAGATACTGGCTCTAGATGAGGAAGAAGAATGATGTTTTCATTGTTGATACCATAATTAATATTTGAACAAGAAACTTTTCTTAAACGTGGCCTATCTGTATATGTATGGACTACCAGTTATTATTAAAATGAGATTTTTATAGCAGTAATCTGATGCTGTCTCTTTTTAAACCTTTATAGGCCAAATGCTTCTTCAGTTTGTAGCATCTGAGCCTTTCAATGGGACTTCAGATACAAAATTTAATTGATACTATTCTGGACAATAATTTCCTAATAGTTGAATAAACAAGTACTGTATTATGTTGGAGGGAAGTTATTTTAGAATTTCTTGAAACCTCCTTTTTTAAAAAAACAATGGGATAGCAGTGTGTTTCACTGTTACTGAAGCAGAAAATAACTGATCTGCAAATGTTCTAGGAGTCCCTGTATATGAATTGCTTATGAAAATAAAAGAAAACATTCGAGAAACTCAGGATGGTTTCAGATCAGTGGCTTTTAGTCTTGAAAGAGATCAAAACAGAAAGTGAAAACCAGCAAGCGAGAGTCCTTAAGTTTACAATAGAGTATATTCATGAGTATGTGCAAACAAACACATCTCTTACAAACAGAACGTTAAGAAGTATAGAATATATATGGAAAGCAAGGTTATGTCTATGTTTCCATGCCAATATCATGAGTAATTTTTATAACTTCACAGGGCATCACAAAAAATTTTAATTCTTCATATATTTGAATAGCAACATGGTAAGCCAAGGGACTCCTGAGCTTGTTAATTTTTCACTGCCACTTATAGAAAATGTTTCCAGAACCACTACCTATGTTATTGCACATTTATTATTTTATTTTAATTAAGTAATTATTTTTTCCAGCCTATTGCTTCTCCTCTCCTCCCAGTTCCTTCCCCCAAACTCACCCCATCCACTCCTCCTCCGTCACTTCAGAAAAATGCAGTTCTCCCACTTACATCAGTCAGTCATGACATATCAAGTTGCTGTAGAACCTGATACCTCCTCTGCTATTTAGACTGTACTAGCAACCCAGTAAGAGGGAAGCGTCTCCAAAGCAGGTAACAGAGTCAGAGATAGCCCCTGCTTCGACTCTAAGGAGTCCCACAAGAACATGCTACACAACAGTAACGCATATGCAGAGGGCCTAGGTCAGTCCCATGCAGGCTCTGTAGTTGTTGGTTCAGGAGTTCCTAGGAGTCCAGGATAGTTGATTCTGTAAGTGTTCTTGTGGTGTCTTTGACCCCTCTGGCTCCCACAATACTTCTTCTTCTTCTTCTTCTTCTTCTTCTTCTTCTTCTTCTTCTTCTTCTTCTTCTTCTTCTTCTTCTTCTTCTTCTTCTTCTTCTTCTTCTTCT
>NW_004949102.1:4126975-4132899 GCF_000317375.1 Microtus ochrogaster | reverse complement strand
TCTTCTTCTTCTTCTTCTTCTTCTTCTTCTTCTTCTTCTTCTTCTTCTTCTTCTTCTTCTTCTTCTTCTTCTTCTTCTTCCTCTTCCTCTTCCTCTTCCTCTTCCTCTTCCTCTTCCTCTTCTTCTTCTTCTTCTTCTTCTTCTTCTTCTTCTTCTTCTTCCTCTTCCTCTTCCTCTTCCTCTTCCTCTTCCTCTTCCTCTTCCTCTTCCTCTTCTTCTTCTTCTGGATTCCCCGAGGTGGGTCTCTGCATCTGTTTCCATCAGTTGCTTGGTAAAGCCTCTCTGAATGCATTTGGGCTAGACACCAATCTATGAATATAGCAGAATAGCATTACAATTCATTTCATTGCCCTCCCCGCCCCAGTCATGTTTGCTTCTAGATCACCGGCTGATTTGGCCAACTTCTGGGTCTTGGCCTTCCAGACAGTATCAGGGTTGGGGCTTCCTCTCATGGTATGGATCCCAAACTGGACCAGCCATTGGTTAGACACACCCATAATTTCTGTGCCACCTTTACTTCTGCACATCTTGTAGAGGGGCAAATTGCAGGTCAAAGGTTATGTGGCTTGGTTGGGGTCCCAATCTTGCCTGGTTACAGAAGATGGCTGGTTCAGTCTCTATGTCCCCCTTGCTGGGAGTCTTGACTAGGGTCACTCTGGTAAATTTCTGGGAACTTCCATTGCACTAAGTTCCTAGCTCATTCCAGAGCTGCTGCTACTTTGAATTGTTTTTTCCAGTACTCTCGCCATCCATCCTCCCCCAGCACGGTCCCTTCTGTTCCCACGCCCACTCACCCCCCCAACCAGACTCCTCCCCTCTCCACCTATGATGAGTATTCTCTTTCCACTTCACAGTGAGACTCATGTGTTCCCCCTTGAACCCTCCTTATTGCTGAGTTTCTATGGGTCTGTGAATTGTAGCATATTTATCCTTTATTTCACAGCTAATACCCACCTCTAAGTGAGTAATACTGTGTTTGTCTTCCTGGTTCTGGGTTACCACATTCAGGATGATTTTTTTTTTCTAGTTCCATGCAAATTTCATGATGTCATTGCTTTAAACCATTGAGTAATATGCCATTGTGTAATATGCCACATTTTCTTTATTAATTCTTCAGTTGATAGACATCTAGGTTGTTTCTAGTTTCTGGGAATTAAGAACAAAGATTCCATGAACATAGTCAAACGAGTGTCTTTGGGGTAAGATAGAACATTCTTTGGGTATATGCCCTAGAATGGTATAGCTGGGTCTTGAGGTAGGTCAATCATCAATTTTCTGAGGAACCCCCATATTGATGTACAAATTTGCACTTTCACCAGCCTTGGAGGAGTGTTCTCCTTGCTTCACATTCTTTCCAGCATGAGTTGTCATTTGTATTTTTTTTTTTCGAGACAGGGTTTCTCTGTGGCTTTGGAGCCTGTTCTGGAACTAGCTCTGTAGACCAGGCTGGTCTCGAACTCACAGAGCTGGTCTCAAACTCACAGAGATCCGCCTGCCTCTGCCTCCCGAGTGCTGGGATTAAAGGTGTGCACCACCATCGCCCGGCTGTATTTTTTGATCTTAGCCATTCTGACAGGTATAAGATGGAATCTTGGAGTCATTTTAATTTGCATTTCCCTGGTGGCTAAGGATGTTCAACAATCCTTTAAGTGTTTTTCTGCCATTTGAGAATCCTCTGTTGAGAAATTCTCTGTTTAGTTCTGTACCTCATTTTTTTAAATTGGATTATTTGGTTTGTTGATGTCTAGTTTCTTGAGTTCATTATATACTTTGGAAATTAGCCCTCTATCAGATAAAGATCGTTTCCCATTTTGTTGTCTGCCATTTTGATCTTGTGACAATGTCTTTTGCCTTCAGAAGCTTTTCAGTTTCATGTGGTTCCATTTATTAAATGTTGATCTTAATGTCTGCTCGACTGGTACAGAACCAATGTTCATGGAGCTCTTTCCTGTGCCAAGGCATATTAGGGTATTCCATAGTTTCTCTTCTATCAGGTTTAGTGTATGTGGTTTTATGTGGAACTCTTTGATCCATTTGGCTTGAGTTTGTGCGGGATGATAGATATGGATCTACCTGCATTCTTCTACATGCTGACACCCAATTAGACTGGTACCATTTGTTAAAGATGCTTTGTTTTCTTCATTGTCTATTTGGGCCTTTAAAAAAATCAAATAACAGGTGTCAATAGGTATGTGGATTTACATCTAGGTCTTTAATTCAGTTCTGATATCAACCTATCTGTTTTTATGCCAATACCATGTGGTTTTTATTACTACTGGTCTGTAATATAGCATGAAATCAGGGATGGTAATAGCTCCAGGTGTTCTTTTATTATAAGGGACTGTTTTAGCAATCCTGTTTGTTTTTTCATGTGAAGTTGAATATTGTTCTTTCAAGGTCAATTTAAAGAATTGTATTGGAATTTTGATGGGAATTGCATTAAATCTGTGGGTTTTTTTGTAAAGATTTTTTTTTTTGGTAAAATGCCCATTTTTTTTCTATGCTAATCCTACTGAATCATGAATATGGGAGATCTTTCCATCTGATATCTTTTTCAATTTGTTTCTTCAAAGAATTGAAGATTTTTCCATACAAGCCTCTCACTTGCTTGGTTACAGCCATACTAAGATATTTTTTATTATTTATGGCTATTGTGAAGGGTATTTCTTCCAACCCCGGTTTCTTTTTCATCCCGTTTATCACTTGTATATAAGAGGGATATTGTTTTTTTTAAAAAAAAATAATCATATATCCAGCCACTACACTTAAGGAGTTTATCAGCTGTAGGAATTCCTTGGTAGAATATCCAGGGTCACTTATATATACTATCATATCCTCTGCAAATAGGGGTATTTCCTCTTCATCCTTTCTAATTTGTGCACTTTGTGTCCTCTTGATCTTCCTTAGTTGTCTTATTGATCTAGCTAAAACTTCAAGTACTATATTGACTAGATATGGAGAGAGTGGATAGCCTTATCTTGTTCTTAATTTTTGTGGAAATGCTTTATGTTTCTTGCCATTTAACTTGATATTGGCTATTGGCTGGCTGTCAATTGTCTATACTATGTTTAGATATGTTTCAAGACTTTTTATCATGAAGGAGTGCTGGATTTTGTCAAAGGCTTTTTGAGCATCTAATGAGATGATCATGTGGTTTTTTTTCTTTTAGTTTTTTTTTTTTTATATGGTGGATTTCACTGACCGTTTTTGTATGTTGAACCATCCCTACATCACTGGGATGAAGCCTACTTGATCATAGTGGATGATCTTTTTGATGTGTTAGTGGATTAAGTATTCCCTGAGGTTTGCTTAATGTTTGGTTGTGGGTCTACATCTGTGTCCATCAGTTACTGGATGAAATCTCTCTAATGACAATTGGGCTTAGTGTTAGATTTTAGTTACTGGGCCTGGGGCAGTACCAATGGTAAAGTCCCAGGAGCTGGTGCAGGTGCTGCCATTATCTGGAGGGCCCTTTGTAAGTTGGTTTTGGTGCAGGCAGGAGAAATGAACCTGCAAAACATGCTTGAAAATGGGTGGGGTCAAAATAGGCTCTGGAGACTGTTAGTTTACCAGAGTTTTTGATACAGTAGAAGTTTTTCTGGGAACCTCCAAATGTCTGTAAGACAGCTGAAACAGATTTACATCTTAGTATCATAGCAAAAGGCTATAGCTATGCATATAGGAGAATATCATTAGGTATTTATATTCATATTTTTCCTCTAACTACATATTTTGTTCTATAGGCCCTGGTGCTCCAGGCAGTGTCAGAGGGAGGCCTACTCTCCTGGCATTGTTTTAGAACAGACTGAACATTAGTTGGCCATTCCCTCAATAAAGACTTCTATCATCTTCATAAAGTTGGTTTTATTGTTATTTTCATATGCTTTGGCTGTGTTGGAATATTCAGGTTTTGATGTCATAGGATAACTGGGCTCTGTTAAGGCCATAGTGTCCTGTCCCTGGCATTCAGGCATTTGGGTTTGGGATGATTATTTGTCTCGGTATTGTTTCCTGAATTTTAATTTGTTGGATGAGTGTTCTTGTTCGTTGGTTTGTGTTTCCTCTCTGGTATTATGGCCTAAGTGGTCAAGTATCTGGTGACTGATGAGTCTTCCAGTCTAGCAAGGTTTTGTGCCGATTACAAGACCTCAGGGGTTTTGGGTGTCAATGTTGCCTTTGGGTTTCCAAGTACCTGTCTGGTATCTGGTGTTCTGTGTACATTCTTGGTCTCCAAGATTCATAGTTTGACACGAGCTCCAGCATAGCAGAAGTATTCTGCCATGGTTGTGAGCTGGGATATGGAACTCAGGGGAGAGCATGCAGTTGGGCCTGTTGGTTCAGCTTTAGGGAGTGTTATCTGGCTATGGGTAGTTCTTTCCTTGGGTCCCTGGAACAGGCATCACCTCAGGTAGTGCATAAATCTGCCAAAGTTGTGGGCTGGAAAATGGAGGCCAGTGGAGGAGGTGCCAGAGTCCCAGGATCAGCCTGCCTCTGGGAAAGCAGTTATTATTATTTATAATGTTATAGTTAAACAACAAGAATCAAAACTGTTTAAAATATTGTGAACAACAGCTACCACTTTAGTTCACCTTTATAGCATCAGAATTTGGTGCAACATGGTTTCAGATTAATGCAACGAGCCATTTAGAGTGTTAAGAACCAACTGCAGGGCTTTAGGGAGCACAATCCGGAGAGCCCTGACAGGAGCCCTGTCTTTCGTTGACAAATACCACATTAGGTGATTCATTTTGATAGTGTAAGTGAATAAGCTTGGAGATTTATCAAAACATAAGGATATTTCAAGGGTTCCTTAAAATAATAACACCTGATTAGTCTACCTATCTCTGGCACTTGGTTAAAATTAGGTATAAACTGTTAAATGATATGCTGTGATCCAGCAATAGTTCTTTAATACTTTAAACACTTCCCTTTATGGATAAGTGAATCTGATTACTTAATCACTGTGATTGGAAAAAAATACCATAGTTTCTTGACAAGGATAACAATATCATAAATACAGAATTGATGAATTTGAGTTATTTGGAATGTAAATTTGAAACGGAAAACACTAATTTGTTTCAAGCTTCCTATTGTTTCCCTGTATTCACAATCTTTAAGTTATAAGCCTCTTACTAGCATTTGAGATAAAAATAGTATTCTTTACTTGGCATTCTTATTCAAACAAATTATTTATATGAACATGAGAGGCCAGTAAGAAAAATACCCCAGACAGTTGTTTAAATTTCATAACCTTACTACAGATATTTGATGTAAATTTGAATTTACCCATACTGAATATATTTGGTTTCTAGTGAAGTCAAGGAATTGCTACAAAACTTAAACAAATTTTCAGTTCTATGTTCATTCAATGGTTCAGATATCAAAGGGCTCAAAGCAGGACAATGTCCTGAAGGCAGACAATTAAAACTGTTAAGAATGTATTCATTCTGAAAATTATTCATGCAACAGATTGCTGATAAGTGGTTTCTTTTTTTTTATTGGTTTTTTGAGACAGGGTTTCTCTGTGGCTTTGGAGCCTGTCCTGGAACTAGCTCTGTAGACCAGACTGGTCTCGAACTCACAGAGATCCGCCTGCCTCTGACTCCCGAGTGCTGGGATTAAAGGCGTGCACCACCCTCGCCCGGCTTGATAAATGGTTTCTATACCTTTGTTAGAAACTGGACAGGTGAAAAAATCCATCCCTTTGCGAGCGAGCAGTTAACAGGCAGCCTACTACATCCCCCCAAGTATTACAGTTATAAAGCAGAGATGGTGGAAGCAAAGGGTGGTTGAATTGACTCTGTAGGAATCAGAGAGGGTGCTGTCGGGGTGGAGGTATTTGAACTAAAGTTGTGATTATAAAGAGCCTAGGAAACACTTGTGCTTTTTTGCTTTAGATAGTAAAGAGATTTGCTGTGCCATGC
>NW_004949102.1:4120743-4121875 GCF_000317375.1 Microtus ochrogaster | reverse complement strand
AGTTCCAGGACAGGCTCCAAAGCCACAAAGAAACCCTGTCTCGAAAAACAAAAAAACAAAAACAAAAAACAAACAAACAAAAAAAGAAATGTTGTTTGAGAGAAGGGATGAAATATGACTTTAATCCCAGCACTTGAGAGGCAGGCGGATCTCTATAAGTTCAAGGCTAGCCTGGTATACAAAACAAGTTCCAAGACAATTATGGCTGTTATACAGAGAAATCTTGCCTCAAAAACAAACAAACAAATAAATAAAATAAAAATTGTTATTTGCTGTTTTTCCAGATATGTGTCAGTATTTAAACTTTTTGATCAATTTCTAGAAAATAAGCTACAAAACAGAAAAAAATCTGTTTTAGTTTTAATTATAATCACAATGAATCTATGGATCAGTTTAATTAATGGAATTTTAGAGATTTTATGTCTTAACATTTTCACTTATTTAACTTTTAAAGCCTTTGTCTATAATGATTGTACTTTTCAATGTAAAGACACGCACTAATATATTTTGTTACATTTATTTTTATTTTCCTATTTGAGAAGGTCTCATGAGTACAATTATTTTAAAATTTCTAACTCTAGTTACATTTTGGCAGTAGAAAAAAATTTGTATGTTCTTCTTTTGTCTAGTGACACATAAGTTCTCATTTATTTATAAATTCTTCAGGCTTCTCTGCAACAAACATGGTATTAACAAATAAAAGCAATGTAACTTCACCCTTCCTTTTTCACATAGTATTCATGTCTTCTCTTTGGTTTTCAGCACAGGCTAAGTCCTTTGGTTGAATGTTGAATAAAAATGATAAAGGAGGAGATGGATTAGAGGGTAAATGTATTTGTGACATGATAGTGGGAACCTGATTTTATGCCTAGAACACATGGTTGGAAGAAAACCAGTTCATATGATTCTTCACCTCTTACACACATACATACACACATGTAGTAATATGAGTGGCGGGGCTGCCTTCCCAGCACCCCGCTGCCCGCACGGCTAGCTTATGCCCCGAAATAATTACATGGACATGTATTCATTTAATCACTGCTTGGCCATTTCTATCTAGCCTCTTCTAGGCTAACTCTCACACCTGGACTAGCCCATCTCTAATAATCTGCTGTAGCCCACAAGGTGGCTT
>NW_004949102.1:4097632-4119634 GCF_000317375.1 Microtus ochrogaster | reverse complement strand
GCTAGAATCTCCCTGGTAAGCCACCTTGTGGGCTACAGCAGATTATTAGAGATGGGCTAGTCCAGGTGTGAGAGTTAGCCTAGAAGAGGCTAGATAGAAATGGGCCAAGCAGTGATTAAAAGAATACAGTGTCCTTGTAATTATTTCGGGTAAAGCTAGTTTTGCGGGCAGCGGGGTGCTGGGGACGCAGCCCCACTGCTCCAATTACTACATCCTCATGATTTGTTAATATACTTTCAGTACTATGAGTACTATGATATAGAAATATTTTGATGGGCATGAGTGCATATTGAGGTTTTGCTGTAATTTTTCCTACTTTATAAGAAATATGGCCCCCAATAGTATGTGCCAGTTTTCCTAATATTATCCACAGTGAATTTGAAATATATTCCTGGTTGGTGAGATGGATGACTCAGTGAGTGAAGCTGTTTTCTTTCAAAGTTGGCAAGCTGAGTCAACCTCTGGATCCAAGGTTGGAAGGGGAGCACGAACCTCTGCAAGCTGTTCTCTGATCCCACATGTGTGCCATGAATGGTGCATGCATGCACCTACATTTATGTAAATGTAAAGATTTACTTCAAAATTATCACACCGACACACTGATTATACTGTTTCATAAAAAGTTTAATGAGCCATATTTTCTTTACTTTTTTTAGCAAATGAATGTGTCCAGATGAATACAGATGTTTTGGAAGATGTAAAAGAAACATTAGGTGAAATGCACAACACCCAACTCTGAGTCTTTTTTTTTCATCACAAGAATGAGAAAAACAGAGCATATGAGAAGCAATCTTGAAAAAAAATCCAGCGTACAAGAAAAATTCAATACTCATGATTTTTAAGAGATTAGGTTTACAAACAGAGGCTGCAGTGTTATTGAAAACAATGAAAAAGAATAAAAATTCACAGTTAAGATTAATCATCACAAAAGAAAAAGGGTTTCATATCTTATGTGAACTGTTGATTTTATTAGAAAAAAAAACACCAAAAATGTAAGGGTAACTAATACCTTTAATAGAATATGCGAAATTGAGTGAATGATTTCAAATTTGGATTCTTTAGAGTTTCTGTGAATCAGTCAGATGAAAAGATATAGAAGGTTCCCAGACTCACACATGTGAAATGGGAATATGTAAATATCACTAACACCCATATATGCATCTCTGTGGCAGGACTTATGTCTTATAATTTTGGGCTCCTCACTAACATGGCTTATTTAATCAGAGATAAGAAATCGTGTTTGAATGATCAACACATAGATTATCACATTTGTGTACACAAGGGATCACATTCAATGACAGGAAACATCAGAATTTTGTTTTCTTCCTATCTAATTATGAAAAGTGTCTCATGGATCTTCTTAACTAGCTCTCATTTCGGCTCCAGTGCCCTTGACACTTGGCTAAACAAGGGCCAGAGAGATGACTCAGTGACTGAAAGCACTTAGTGCTCTAACAACACCCAGGCTGGGTTCTTACCATGTGAGCGGCAGCTCAAAACAATCTGTAATTCCAATTTCTAGGGTTCCAGTGCCCCTTCTGACCTCTGCATACACCAGGTGCACAGTAGATGCACATAAATCCACTTAGGCTAACACTCATACACATAAAATAAAAATAGTGAGGTTTAAAAAACAATTAAACAATCAGAAGGCTTTAGGGCCCTTTTTAGGATCCATTCAACATTACAATCTAAAAACGATAAAAAGTTAAAGTATTAATTCATTAAAATGTTTATAAATGATTTATATATTTTATAAATAATATCATAATGTATCATATTAAAGAAGAACTTTATTTTGAGAAAAAGTAATTGGTTCGTATTTTTATGTTTCTTTAATAACTGGAGTAATAGAAAGTATAGACAATGTCAATTGTTTCATTTATAAACTTTAAAATACATGCATTTGCCATAATTTCCTTAAGGATACAAAGACAGAGAAAGTAATGATCAACTGTGGCTGCGTTTCACTTCAGTTACACTATTTTCTTTTTATCCTTATGATTATGCTGTTGTTTTACAGTAAAGTCTTAATAATTTGTCAAGATGATCAGTGTAAAATATAACCTAAAGTGGACCTTTTTAACAGCACATGTATCAATCATTTTTTGATGTTGGGATATTAGGATTTATGTGTTGATTTAAACATAAAAATGGTAGATTTTATTGGCTTTGTGTTGTAGCACAACTGTAACCTATATATTGGAAATGCTATTTTTATCTATGAATTAGTTATATCCCTTTAGTGGTGTCTAGTGGCATGACCATATATTCCGGGCTCTGTTTTGTGATAGTCTGCTATTTAAAGATGAAGAACTTTATTTATCAAAGAACTGCTCATTGGATGTGCAGCACACACCAAGTTCAATCCACTTCACATATATCAAGAGACTGAGTTTTTCCTTGGGCTCCATCCATGGCAATGGCATCCTCAAGGACAAATAGAGCTATATTGAATACATTTATATGCAATATGCAGGTGGTAAGCTCAAAGACATGTTAGAGTCTGTTTCTTCTCTTTTTTTTTAACTGAACAATATGTCCTGTATATTTTAACTGTAAACAATGTGCTAATTTTCCTACTTTGAGATATATTGGCAACCACTTCAACATCTAGAGAGGAGAAGCTGAAAATTTTATACCTATTTGTCCATCATATACAGTATACACACAACAGAACAAAGTGCGAATATATAGAAATAACATCTGAAAAGGTCCCATACAAACACACTAGTACATGACTGTGCTGACTCCCAGTACTTCCTTCAAACCACTGAGCAAGTACAGACAATACTGCTCACAGAGGGGTTCATAATTCTACTTCCAAAAGACAACGTTTTATGACTTTTAGCAAAAGGATATTTCTAAGTGCTATTTTACTACCTCTTCATTTAATATATGTTAGGCACGTCTAAACATCTAAGGAGAGCAGGTATTTCAAGGAAGGACTGTTGTTGACTATGCACAAAGAAGTCCAGTAAACAGCACACATGTAATAAGAGTAAAGAAGATGTCTTTCTTGGATGTTGTAATCATTGTATTGCGTATGCATTTTATTTACTTCTCGCCCCCTTACCATGTGTGTGTGTGTGTGTGTGTGTGTGGTGTGTTTGACAATGCCAAGTACTTTTGCAAATATCTCTCTAGTTTCTCTAAAGTGCCTGACATATTTTATAAACATTAGTAAAACTAGACGTTATGAAAAAAACATTTTTCTTGGGATTCATTTGAAATATTGTTTGGAGAGGAACAGTCAGACCTCTCCTGAGTTGACCACCTTGTGTTTATGCTCTGATTCCCAGGAGAAGGAAATGCAGAATGGAAAATCATTGTGCTCCAGGGATTGAAAAGATACCACTGTCCCATTGTGTTTGGTTTTGTTGTGTATATATTGTATATAAAGGACAAAGGAGTCCTAATTTACAGCATCTCTTCACTCTAGATGTTCAAGAGGTTGCCAGTGTATGACAAAGTAGAGGTAGAACAGTATTTTTGCACTTTTTGTGTTAAATGTTTTTCTTATCTTTTAATCATTAGATTCTATTTTCCTAAAAAAACTTTAAGTATAGTAGAAACGCAGGCAAATAAAAGGTAGTGGTGAAAATGTATCAGATTTAGTTAGTGAGTAGGGCTGTAGAAGTACATATGATTATTCTTTGGATAGCTAGTCATTGGAGTCATGCATGCTACATGAGGAACTTAGTGGCAGCATCTGGCCTGGCATTTTAGAGAGAGATAGCCACTCCTGGGTAGGAATGAACTCCGTGAGGTATATTCAGAAGTTGGTGAGAATCTAGGCACTGAAGAGTTGAGCTCAATGAGCTGGGAAGCCTGGATGTGTAGGTAATGATGTGTGTAGTTAGGGTGGAGTGGAATAATTAACACTGATTAATCATTGAAAGGCTCTCAAATCCTGGGAAGCAGATCTCTATTTGTGGGAGATTTAGGGTTGTAAAATGTAGCTCCAGGCTGCTTTCTCTCCCTGCTGATTTAGTCTCTCTGATCTTGAATGCTGCTTGATGGAGAATGACCAGTGTGGATCCTTTTTCTTCAGCCTCACCTGGATGGAAAGTTATAAAGAACAGAGACAATAAGACATAAAAATCCTTCACTAGCCTAGTTCGGTTTCCAAAGCTTGATTTAATTACTTCACCAGTCCCCTAGTAATAATGCATGTGTTGTCTCTGTTAATCCATCCCTGTCTCACAGGCTTGCACTCTCTGAAGCCCTGTTTTCCGGATTACAAACTTAATTGTAGAGAAGTAGGTGGCAGGGTTGGGATTTGGAGACACTGCTAAACATCACACTTCTTTTTCCTCCTGCAACTTTGTGCCTATGTCTCCTATTACTGCCATTTTATGATTAAGGGAACGGACATTTGGGAAATCAAATTATTTGCCTGTAGTTTTACACTTTCACAGATGCACAGCTAGGATCTTAGAATGTTTTTTGTGTCCCTCAAAATCTCTGTTCTTTCCTTTACATCATACCATAGACTTATTTTGAAGTGGTTTTCCTGAGAACATGACAGTTCCCCCACCTTCAAAAATAAAATTGAAATGAAAAAAAAAATGTGTTCTGCTCTGAGGGTAAGTAAGGATAGCAATTGGTACTTACATAATTTAATACCCTTGCAGACATGCGTGTGCATCTTCAAAGTAAGTAAAGCTATTGTGTGATGTCTTCCAAGCAGAAGATTAAATGGGTGGCCATAAGGATTTTCCTTTCTATGGTACAAATAGCTTTTATTTTTATTATAGTAAGAGGTCTAGGTTCAGGATTTCGGTGCATTGGACACAGCCTCTTTCGAAAAAATGTGGGGGTTTTGAGCATGCGTGTCCACACAGTACACATATACATGGCCCATTTTTCAATTTTGATTAAAGAGCTCAGATGTTAGCCAAGCTTGGTGGTATACACCTCTGATTGTAGCTCTTGTGAGGCTATGGAAGAAGGATCATGAGATCCAGGTCTGCTTGTGGAGATATTGCATGACTCTGTCTTAAAAATCCACAAAGCAGAATGGATAGCAGAATGATTTAGTGGGAAAAGGCCCTTGCTGTCAAGCTGTCAATCTGAGTGAGATCTCTGGAACCCATGTGGTTAACAACTGCGCCCCACAAGTTGATGCTCCCATGCATGCTGTGCCATTTGTACCCTACTAAAGTCCCCCATCAACTCCCAAATAAATGACTTAGAACACCACAAAACAAAGCAAAGAGCCGAAAATATTGCACACACAGCATCTCCATAAAACAATCAAGAAAGCAAACAACAGCAAGGAAAACAGTTTGAAGAACTCAGGTAGTGATCACATACCAGTAGCAATCATATGGCACCCATTGTCTGTTTTCTGTCCCGCTTGGTTGAGGTAGTATCCTGCAGTGGTGGAAAGCTTGCTCACTAAAGGCAGAGCTCATTGATTTCTTTTCCAGATACAGAGCCATGACAAGTTAGATAGACTTGCTGTTCTTCAAATTCCTACCCATTTACACGTGAATTACACATATTTTATTGTCATTATTGCAGTATGACATGAGAAATACTGAAGCAGATGGAGACATCAAGCAATGAGAGAAAAATATAAGAATAAGTAGTTAGGTGAAAAGTAACTGCACGTGAGTGACATGACAAGGAAGGCATGGATTCTACTGAGGTTCAGTGTGCATTCTTCCAACATTATAGTAGACTTGCCTTGGTTTGGAGCTCACTCAACTGAAATTCACATAGTTTGGATGTGAACTGAACAAAGTTTACTCTTAAACCACATACAGCACCAGTGTTTCATGAGCACATTAATTTTGCAATCTAACCATCCAAGGACCATTTGACCTAATTAGAAAACACAAAAACACAAACAAGCTCTCCTAGGTCCCTGTAGTATGTACTTGAACACAATTACATACTCAGATTTTCCCAGAAGTGAATCTGTTTAGAAACGCTTTTGCAGAATCATAGGACTTTAAAGCATCAAAACTAAACAAATTATCCATCTTCACAGACGAAGAAACTGAATGTCAGGAAGGTTAGGAAGATTGGAAACACACAGTTGTCTAAGATTCATATATTTTTTTATTGTTTGCTTGTACTATTCAAAGCTCTGTTTTACTAAAGTAGGAGCAAGACCTTAGAAGAGTGCAGAGATCAAATGGACTGGAAGAAACTGCATTGCAAAATAAAAAAATCAGGCTTTTGAATTGTTCCTACTAAAGTGGACTGACTGCTTCAGACACTCATTCAGTGGACACAAGCTTAGATAAAGCATACTACCCCTTACCCAATTTCACTATCTCCTTTGCTTATACATCCATTAAAAATTTATGGGTCCAGCATTCTTACGTTCGTCTATTTGAAAAAAAAAATCTTTCAAAGTTCATTAAGGTGTAACAGACCAACCTGTTAAGAAAAGCTGAGTCCATGAGCTAGTGAGGAAGCATAGCCAATCAGACAGACTTGCTCTTTGATGCATTTGAATATCATGAATATCTGTGTTCCTCTATCTGTTTCTCTGTCTCTGCCTGTCACTCCCCCATATCTCTCTCTCTCTCTCTCTCTCTCTCTCTCTTTCTCTCTCTCTCTTGCATGTTCTGATAGTAATAGAGAAGAAGGGATGGAGGGATCTTAATACAACCTTAGCTTTTAAAACAGAAGATTTAACAAGTAAAAGAGCAGACTATCACATTGCACATGGGTTCAGATCTAAGACGTGACTAGTTCTGCTCTAAGATCTATACATAGAAACTAGAGGGAGTGGGTTCTGCAATTGTTCCAATAAATGATATAGTATTCGCAAAATGATCCAATCAGTTCAAACTTTGAATCCAAATTATAAATGTAGGCTATATTGAAGATATGTAAAGGAAACAATTTAAACATGAATCTGGAGAGCTTTTGTTGCTTTTATTTATTTACATATTTGTTTATTTATTTAGAGACACCATCTTACTATGTAGCCTAGAATTACTAGAAAATTGTCCCTTTGTCAAAGCCTCACAGATGCTGGAACTATGGATGTGTAGACCTCAGGCCCAACAGATGAACCAAACTAGCAACTTCCACTTCAATTTCCATATTTGTAAATTTAACAGCTTGCAAGAACATGAGGATATATTTCATAAATAATGGCTATAATAACAACTCACTAGTTGCTACATTCTTTATAAATTATATATTATTAAGTAGGGTTACTTTTTTTTTTAAATAAAGAAGTCCTAAGTTCATCTACTCTCAATTCATTTTTAGTATAAAGTCAATTTTGGAGACGAGACTATAGTTTCGGAAGTTAGGTTATTAGCATCTTATGCACTTTATTAACAGAAGGTGTTGGTGTGTGTGTGTGTGTGTGTGTGTGTGTGTGTGTGTGTGTGTGTGTGTGTGTGATTTGCATTTTGTTTCTTTGGATGCTAGATACTGAATCCAGGATCACATACAGACTAAGCCAAGCCTCCATGCCTGATATCATTAAGGTCCTCTCTGGCCACTGAAGGAAGCCATTAATCAGAGTTTCTCTGCTGCCTACTAGTCTCCTTTTTTTTTTTTGAAATTCTAGGTTATTATCATATAAAAAAAGCCTTCAGGACCAGCCTCCAGTGGGCAAACAAAACAGAACAAACCATGTATGCTAGAGGAATCTTTGAGCAATCTTTGATAACTTTTGAATCAAGAATTGTTCAGTTTGAGTAAGAAATAATAGAATTTCCCTTCCAAACCTAAGAAGCCAACATAGACAGTAAGTCACTTGCTCAGGGGTAGGGAAGAAGGGCATGTTTAAATATCAGTTTGTGCCTTCAGAAGCTCATTTTGGACCAGTGATTAGCACAGTCCCCTATTTAGCAGCAAATGCTGAATGTAAGATGGAAGTTGTTCCTATTTTTCAGCTATGCATAAAGCACCTGCATTTTATTCAATACTATTTAAAGATGACCATCAATCTTTTGGGAGAGCTAATTCAACTTGACTTGATAGGAGTTATAGCCTGGCGAATAAAGCTGGCCCCGTGTTAACAATTGGAGGTGGTGTTAGCTTATTGTCAGGAGCCATTTCCTCCTAGGATTATTGCAGGAACCATCACCCTGGGGAGTCTGCAGAGAACTCCACACCCCTAGTTGTGTTAGGAATCGTTCTATTGACAGAACCTACCCCACACCCAAATTGGCTGTTAATGGAGAGCTATCTGTTAGCCGAACCTGCCCCACATTCCAAACTATCTAGAGAACTAGGTGTGTCATCTCCTAGTTGTGACTTCCTGGCCTATGTGACCTGACCAAAGGTAATCTCCTGGCCTACGTGAACAACGTGAACCATGTGGCAAGAGTCCAGGCCCCTGTGCCCACCCCCAACTCCTTATTCTATATAAGCTGTAACCTGTCTCTAATGAACAGAGGCTTTGACAAGAACCCCCGCTTAGCCTCCTTCTTCTCTCCTAGCCCATTATCTTCCAGATAGTGCCTCTCCGGGACCCTGGAATAACTGAACTGCCAGGCCGGTTACAAACCCTAGACTAAGTAACCCGCCAAGGCAATCAACAGCTTATGACATATTGTTCAGTGGCCCGTCTATCTCCTGTGGTAGATAATAATTCCCACCTTGTGAACTATCTTTATTTTGTGAGAGCAAAATAAGCAGTGTGTAGATTGGTCGTCAACCAATCAGCATCCTTGAGACCGCATGGGATTCATTTATGAAAGAAGGGTACAAACTGAAATGGTACTTTAGGGGCCCTTAGGGTAAGCAATGCTATATCTGTGATCATCACAATAATTAATAATGTATGGTTTATATTAAATTAGATTTTTAATTAACAAGGGAAAACTAAAATAATTTTTGCAAGGGGTTAATGGTAGGATAACAAATTTCAAAAAGGTATAGTGAAAGATTTTATTGGAAAAATTCAGGAAAATAATTGAAATATCTTGGGAAAATTTAATCTAGAAACCTTTATAATTCAAATATTAGGTGATTAAACATGCTTTTCAAAGATATGTAAGATTCAAGGAACAAAACATAGCATATTTATTTATACTTATAGTGAAAATTATGTTTGGGAAAAATGTTTATCTGTTGCTTTAAAGCCATCCCCCAAACAAAATCTTTTTATTTGCGAATGCTACCAAAATATGTATCATGGAAGAATGCGACATGCCAATCATCTATCTAAAATGATGGTCACTAAAGAGTATGTACCTTGTCTTTTTTTTTTCTTTAATGAATACTTATGAATACTTGTCTATGCTGTCCCTCTACAACCCCTTACTTCATACTTTCTACTAGAATCTAGTTCCTCTCCTTCCCCTCCCTTACCATCATTTCCTTCATATCTTATTTGCATATTGTCTTTGATCCATACATTGATAAGGACTGCATTTCCTATTTGCCGTGTGATCTCACACTTCAGTTTCTCTGAGCTCATTCCCAACTTCTTTAGATGATGGTGGCAATGACTCATTTCTGTCCCCTCCAGCAATTAAATATTTGTTAGAGTTTCCCATGGCTCTAAGTCCTGTGTACTTCCTTTCTCATATTTCCCCTGATGAGCTTGATCATTTTTCTATTTTCAGCTACCTGTCTGCTTTAGTTTGTTTTCTGTTACTGTGATAAACACTAGCAGCAAAAAGCAACTTAGGGGTGGCATTTCCGTATACACTTCCAGGTCATAAACCGCCACTGAGAAAAATTAGGACAAAGACACAAAGCAAGACTCTAAAGGCAGGATCCTGGAGAAGAATCCATGGAGGAACGCTGGTTCCTGGATCACTCAGTGGCCCCTATCTAGTCAGCTTGTGTGTAATACAGCTGAGACCCACTTGACTGGCGATATGTCAATCATAGAGGGATGGGGCCTCACACAACAATTATTAGTGATGACAATCTCTTATAGACATGGCTTATGACCTTTCTGATCTGAGAAATCCTTCACTTGAGGCTCTGTTTTCCTAAGTGACTGTAGGTTGTGTCAAGATGACATCACTCTCAGGACTAAAAGCCACTTATTGGTACATATATTTGTCTTTCTGGGTTTGAAGAGAGACCTAAATGGATCTTAACTACATGGGAAATAGAAAAAGACAAGATCTCCTGAGTAAATTGGGAGCATGGGGAGCATGGGAGAAGGTAGAAGGGGAAGGCAATGGAGGAGAGGGGAGCTGAGAAAAATATATAGCTCAATAAAATCAACAAAAAAAATTAAAAAAAAACTATCAGGACACTCTTCTACAACAGATGATCACCATATGTCTGACTTAGACAGTTAATTTTAATTAATAAATAATATTTATTTAACTAGTGTTCCACTTGGATAACAAAAGTACAAAACTAAGTTCATAAACTCTCTCCCTGCTTATTCATTTTCTGGAATCTCTCTTCACAGTAAGTGAAATCAAGTACCATGTCTTTCAGCTCAAAGCTCAGAGGCTCTTTGGTTCCTCTCCCACTGATGGCATTTGACTAATACTGAGATGCACTCCAACTCTCTACTCTAGAATACTTCTTCTTGAACTAGAGCTATTAACACTTTTTGCTTGGATTATGGAGGTCACGTTCTATTTCCCATTCTCTAATTGTCTTTTTGTGTGTCCTCCATTTAGACAATCAATGTTCATTCTGCCTCTTAGCCAGACTTCTTAGCTTGTCACTTCACTTACCCTAAAGATTCTTCTTCTTTTTTTTTTTTTCATCCCACTTCCCTTGCCTCTGGCTCTGGTGTACTATCATCCTACAAATTGATTATGCTGTATCCTGCTTTTGCTGTAACTCCTGTTATTCCTTCTGCCAGAGAATCCCCCCTCCTGTCTGAAATGCCATCTTTTCTGCATCATTTTTAAAAACCAGTTCAAGGGTCACATCCAGCAAGCTTTCACTGACATTAGATCATCCTCATTAGTGCTAATCTGATTTCAATGCTCCACCTGCATGGCCCTTAATCAGTTGGTAGCTCATATTGTACTGCAATTAAATTGCTAATTTTCTTGTCTACTCCCACCCTAGACTGTAATTTTCTTGAGGGCAGGTGTCATGACTTATTTGACTTTGTATTCTCAGGGCTTCATGGAGGGCTTAGCTAAATAGTGTTCAATAAATGTTTCTTGATGAGTGAAAAAATTAATTAGTTGGCTTTTGACATAAAGAATTCTATTTGAATTTTTCCATTGGTCAGGAATGGAATAGAAAAATTACATATAATTAATATTTGGTTTAGTGTTAAGTTTAGTATCATGAAAGAGGTATCATTAGAGGGAGATGACAATGACTATTTAAAAAATAATAGTCATTTGGGTCTTAATTTTGAATCTCTACCAAACCGTACAACGTTTCTGTAATGCCAACAACATTGACTGAGATATTTTCAAGTGAGGTGACTCTTTGAGTGCTTAGAAACATAAGTACATTTGGTTTTGTGTCCAGTGTAATGATTGACTGCACTTTTCTTTTTATATTAAGATATTCTGGCATCAGACGCACACAGGATAAATAGTAGCAAAGGTTAGAAATATTTAAAATAGCCCCAATATATAATGAGAGGGATGCACAAACATCCTGATCTCAATTATAGACTCATAACATTGACACACATAATTAATGAATGACCTTGCCCAAATTACAGGATACCTGAATATATCAAGCATAAGAAGTGGAAATGCTTTTGCTTGGTTCAGCAGGCTACATTTACAAATTCCAGGACATTTTTGATCCTTGTTTTTGAGGGTTATGTTTACACATCATTTTAGAAACTTAAAATAGGCTAGGATTTCAATAGGTGCACAGTTACAAAGATGTTGCACTTTTCCAATTAGTGGTTCTTACACGTGCACACTTGTCGTAAGTGAAGAGATATTTCTGATTTAATATGTAGTGTATTTTATGGAGCAATTTCTAGACTCTGATTTAAGAAAAGAGCATAGCCTTAGTGATCATGTTGCTTATACCAAGTAGAGAGGGGCTTGGCGCTGGTAATGTTCAGTTTGTGCTGAGTCTCGAGTCCTTTGTATCCGGAGCTTGCATTAGCCTTCTGGCAGAGGTTAACATTAACAGCCCGTGCACTTCTGTTTAAGGAATGTGTACACATATTGGGCACTTTGGCCCTTGAGTGGAGTTTAGCATTTGCAAGGCTTCATTCATTTCACTCAGGGAAAGGAAGTGGGTTAGTGCCCAGGTGTCCCTGTTTCCGCGTGCAGCTTTTTAGTGTTCCAGAGAACCCATTTCCGCAGGTGCACAAATGGGACCCACTTTGTCCCCGTCTGCATCTTTTATCCTGTTTCTCGCTTTGTTCTCATGAATAGAGCTTTTGAATCATGGGTGCCTTTTGAGGAAAAAAAGAGACTCACTATTTAGTGGGTTTTAGTGTACTCTGAGGACAGGGTCTTTATGATACTAAAGAGCTTTTAATTCTGGAAAACCAATAATTCATCAGCATCTTGATAATAACGTGCCTCCCCTTGTATACAACAACGCTGACAATAATCACTCAGTTATTTCCTTAGAAAACATTCTTAGATGTGCAATTTCTGCCTTTAAGATTCTTAATAGATATTATAAAATTACTCTTAAAGTTACTTAAATTCTCATACATGTAGCAAAGCTTGGTTTTATTACTTTTCATCTTTATCATTGTTAATGGTAAAATTTGTTTTTTTTTAAGTTTTCACATTTTTTAATTTAAAATAAGCCTGCAAGTATTTATATACTAACAGGACAATTTAATTTATTCTTTGTAAGTACCTTGCCCATGCCTGATTTTCTTTTGGGGTAGTCCCCCTTTGTTCTGGCTGTTTATGAATCAGTTTTAAAGTGGGTGTTATCAACAAATTTTGTTTGGCATGTATTACAGAAATTGACTTCTCTAATTCATATTTTCATATTTGATAGTGCCTGTCTTACAGCAACTTAAACAAATTAGCAGAGAAAACTGTGCAGTCCTTCCCTGGTTTTGCCTGGTGTAGAATTACTAGGAACAGGTGTCAACAGTTGCATGAGAAAATCTGCAACAAAAAGACTGAATTTTCCCAAAACATTCCCTTTTAGCAGGACTTTTTTCTTCCTGCACTCTGGAATCGCCTCTAAATTATTTGGATTCTGAATGCCTCAATTTGAAAGTCAAATGATGCAAATTTATTATAGTCTAATGAATTAAATCGAGGTGAATACTGTGCTTCAATTATAAGATTCTACTTTTGCACCTATTAGAATTATTACCGTAATAAAATCCGATCAGCACACACACCTGCACACACACTCACACCTGCATGCTCACACTCGCATACACACATATGCAAACACAAGCATACAGACACATGCCCTAGGATACTCAGATTTTGGTAAGAAGCTGTTTTGTGTATAATCACTTGTGCTTTAGTAGGCTAGTGTCTGAATGGTTCTCCTACGAGATATGGCTACTGTTAAGCTCACTCCAAGAGCCGGGGTAGGAGTTCTTCTGTTCTTAGATGTAGACAGAAATTCAAGTAGGTGTGCACACTAGCTTGTATCTGATACCTGTGTTAGCAGCTGTGCTCAGAGGGAGGCAAGCAGTTTTTTTCTGTGACCCAGCGAGGTGGCTGCAGCTTTTGTCTGATGTTGAGTACTAGATACTCTTACCCCACTCCTACTTTCCACTCTCCAGCTGGTATTGAACAATTCCTGCTTTAAGAACGACTACTAAATATGTTTCAACTTTCAGTAGTAAGGAAGCTTTCCTCTCACCGCCATTGTGGCTAGGAGTGCAGGTCAATAAACACTTTAGCACACACCTGATGGGTTTATCATCATTATGTGCTGCTTGCACTTTGACATGTGAACCATATAAAACAATTATATGCTTTTATGATTATTGTGTGTTTGTATTACAACTTTATTATGAGTCAAATGTTTTCAATGTTAATTCATTTTCACTTTATAGTGTAAGACCTGAGATTGACATCTAGCCTTTTAAATTTCTATGTAACCAGTGTCTAAGGTTATTTATAGAAAAAAAATCATCAATGTTATTTTTTTTTTCAAATGTCACTATAATTGTCTACTACTTTATTACATTTTCTGATGAGCCTTTTGAATTTTTGCTAAGACTTTTTGTACAGCAGTATCTCAACTGTACACTGTATTTTACTCTCTTTCAGGGAAATTGCTGCTACTAATCTATATTTCAAATTTTCCTTGCTTCCCCCCCCCGTAGTTGACTGCATTTGGTAAAAATACCACCCAAAAATGAATTAATGCTTTCCTTCGTATTAGACTAACTCTTGAGATCAACTGGAGACACCATTGTCTCTCTAAGGAGGGTGGTATATTAATGTATGTGACTTATTCAACTCATGTGTGATTCTCAACTATATATTACTTTAATATATTTCTAGAAACCTCATAATTTATGTACATTTTATGTTGATTGCTTCTTTTAACAGGATATTTCCCTACAATAGTTTAAGAACAATTGTTATTAAAGTGGGAATTTTTAGCAGGGCTTTTGTTTTTTTTAAATTTCTTCTAGAGGAATTTAAATAAACAAATTAGCTTTTCATGTAACTAGTTGTGCATAAAAGTGAGTATAATTTTGTCCCGTCCTCATATTTGTCTGTGTTTTGTTTAGAACACCAGACAGAGACTGAATGTTGGCTGCAGCACTGGGTATCTTTGTTTTGACCTAACATCAATGTTATTCCTTTGTGAAACACTCATGATCACTAATATTTCCTGTTTATTATGATTGAAATTACTTCCAATTCAGCTTTTCTTAAAACATGATACTATATATCTTTTCAAAGCCTTTTTGCCATCTAACGGTGTGTGTATGTGTAGATATTTGTGTGTGTGTGTGTCTGTGTGTATGTAGATTTTTTTGTGTGTAGATGTTTTGGCCATGTTAGGAACTGAGATTCAGACTTTACATATTTTAGGAAATATTTCTGTCACTGAGTTATATTCCAAGCCCATAACATTGTATATTTTGTAGTTTATTTGTATGTATTGTACATTTTCTTAATATTTAATTATGGTTTCATTTGTGGGATCCAACTCTTCTCTTTGGTGCATTTTCAATATAATGCTACATTTAAAGTTATTTGAGGTCAAGTGTATTCCTTGCTTTCTCCTCTATCAATATCATCAGGTCTTAGAATGAAATCCTTGATCTGTTTGGAGTTGATTTTTGTGCGAATCTTATTCTTATTCTTCAACGTGTATCTATCCAGGTTAACCAGTACCATTAGCTGAAGATTCTGTCTTTTTCTCCAATAAAATTGTTGTCCTCTTTGAAAAAAATCAGATGGCTGTAGAAGCATGGTTTTATATGCAAATCCTCAATTCTATTAATTTTTAAATGAGTCCATTCTTATACCAGTACAATGCTGTTTTTTTTTTTAAAAATCAGTATAGCTCTGTAGTATGTTTTAAATGGGATGATGATAATTCTAGGAGGATATCTATTTATTAACTATTATTAATCAAAAAGCTTTTGACTTCTTTGGGTATTTTATATGTCCATATGAAATTTAAGATTAATTTTGATTCTCTGAAGAATTGTTTTGGAGGTTTGACGTAGATTTCACTGGTCTTGTAGATTTCTTTTGGTAGGATGCCATTTTCACATTATTAATTCTGCCAATCCATGAACACTGGATTTTCTGATATTCTCAATGACTTCCTTTACTGTTCTCTTAAAAGTTTTACCCTTCAAAGTTTTCGCCTCCTTGGTTGTGTTAATCCCAAGGTATTTCATTTCATTTTTGAGGCTGTTTGAATGTAATTGTATCTCTAGTTTCTTTCTCGGCATACTTTTCCTGTGTGTATAGAAAGGCTACTGATTTTTATGTGTTAATTTTGTATCCTGCTCTTTTGCTCTGACTGTGTTATCAGCTGCAGGAGATTTCTGGCAGGGTCTCTCATGTATTTTGTGTAATGAGTCATCTACAGATGAGTAACTTCTCCCCTCCTGTTTGTATCTGCTTTGTTATTTTTCTTAGCTCTGTCTAGGGTTCAACTACTATAGTAAAGAAGATATCCTAGTTCTGTCCCTGATTTAGTGTATGCTATGAGGTTACTTGTCTTTTTGTTCTGTAAGATGTGGGTTGTGGACTTGGTGTATGTTGCCTCTATTATGCTAAGCTCCCTGTAGCTTTAGATTCTCTAAGAATTTTAGCTGAAGGGATATTGGATTTTGTGAAAGGTTTTTCTATTTTGCACATGAGATGATCATATGATTTCCGTCTTTCAGTATCTTTTATAGTGGATTACATATATTTATTTTTATATGTTGAAATATTACTATATCACTTGATGTTGTGGGTAATATTTTTGAATGGTTCTTCTATTTTGTTTGAAAGTATTTTATTGAGAGTTTTTGATTTAATGTCTATCTGATATATTGGCTTATAATTTTGATTCTATGTTGAATCTTTTTCTGGTTTGTTTTCAGGATAATAGTGGCTTTGTAAACATTATTTGGGAATGTTCGTTTATTTTCTGGAGTAATTTAAAAAGGATTGATGTTAGTTCTTCTTTGAAAATATGGTAGAATTCTGTACTGAATTAATCTGGTCTAGTGTTTTTTCAGTAAGGAGAATTTTAATTACTGCTTTAATTACATACCCTGGACGTTATGGGTCAGTTTAAATCATTATTTAATCTTGATTTAGGTTTAGTAGAACATATATGTACAGAAATTCATTTAATTATTTTAGATTTCCCTTTTTGGTGGAATATAAATGCTTTTCTTTTAAAAATATTAGATTTTATGGTGTACGAGTGTTTTGCTCATATGTATGTCTGTGTACCACATGTGACCTGGTGTCCCTGGAGGTTGGAATAGGGTGTTGGAGTCCCTGGAAATAAAATTACAGACAGTTGTGGGCACCATGTGGTTGATGGAAGTGGAGCTCCGTTATTCTGGAAAAGCACTAAGTGCTCTTAACTTGAGTCCTCTCTTGATCCTCAGAATACAGATTGTTAAGGTATTTACACGATTTTATGATTTTCCTTGGTGTCTGTTATTATGTGTTCCCTTTCATCTCTAATTCAAGTTAGATGTTCTCTTTCATTTGGTTAATTTGGCTAAAGGTTTGACAATCTTGTTAATATTTTTGAAGAAAAAAACCATTAATTGGGCCAATTCTCTGTATCATTTTTACATTCATATTTCATTAATTTCAGCCCAAATTTTGATTATCTTTCTAATCATCTCTTTTTGGTTATTTTTTGTTCATTTTTCTAGGTGCATCACTAAGTTATTAATATGCGAGCTCTCCAGGTATTTGTAAACATAGATTCTTAATGCAGTAAATTTTCTAATTATGATAACTTCAGTGTCTCCCAAAGGTTTGGTAATATGTTGTCTTCATTTTCATTTAGTCCCTAAATATTTTAAGTTATATTGAGTAAATAATTGAACAAGTTTCTGTCTTTTCATTTAGAAATGGAACCTATAGCTATTTTCTATTTTTAATCTTTCCCCTGGTAAGTAAATATTTTAATTAGGAAGAGACATTGTTCCTTGACAAAAAAGATTGGTATGACCAGGATACCAATGTGAAAAATTAAATTTGTTACTATTACTATCATCTTAATTTATGTATGTCTGTACATCTGTGTAAATGCAGGCCACTTTTGTGTGAATGTTTTCTGAGAGTATAAAAGGGTGGTAGAGTCCCTGGACCTGGCCTTATAGTTATTTGTGAGCTTCTGAAAATGGGTCCTGGGAACCGAACTGGAGTCCTGCAGAAAAAAACAGGAGATTATCTTAACCCTTGAGTCATTTTCCAGCCCCTCAAGAAAAAAAAAATGAATGAAGTAAAGTAAAAAAAAAAAAATATCACTAACCATTCTTTTATTTTAAACAAGTTGAAGTCATCAAATTAGTTAGTATATAGTTCTCTTTAAAGTTTCCCTTTCTTTTAGTTCATCGGAAAGGGTATTCCTTTTATAGTTGAGTTCATGAAGAAAGAGAAGAAACTTCACTGGGATGATCTGAATATGTAGGTTTTTGATCGGATGTTAAAATAAACTGAACATTTATACATTGCTTCACATCTTCTCCGTGTATTTGTGTGTGAGTGTGTGGGCAGATGCATGCTCATGAGAGTGTGAGCGTGTACCTGAACACATCTATGGTAAGGCCGGAAGAGAACATCAAGTGTCTGCTGAGTCTTCACTTTGGGACAGTATCATTTACTGCATTACCACCCTGCGACAAAGATTTTTAGTGAACCAGAAGCTGATTTTGGGGGGTTGGGCCACCTTCCTGGTGGGCTCTGGGAATTCATCTTTTTCCATATCCATGGCTGGGGTTGCAGAAACACAGACATTTCTGTCTATTTATGTGGGTAGTGGGAATCCGTCCCACATATTCATGATTGCAGAGGAAGCACCATTCCCATTAAGCCCTCTCTGCAACCTGCTGAACTATTATTTTTAAATAAATATTTTTCATTAACTTTATGATGTAGAACATGACAATAATGTCTAAAAATTTTTGTCTTAATAATTAATATTCCCAATGTGAAAATATGGCATTTTCAGTCTCGTGCTTCACACATCTCCCTGTGCTACAGCAGATGTTGTCAGATATGCACCTGAGGGACAAACTGGGAAAATGAGGGTCAGTGTTACCGATTGGATTTATAAAGCTCTGCTTGTAATATTCATACTTTTAAATATAATAGGCAATTTTTTCTACCCCATGCTTTAGGGGATTTCAAATAAAAAGGATGACTTTACTACTGTGTATTATTAAAATTAGAATAATAATATATTTTTACCTATAGTTCTCAAATGGAAGCTCACAAGATACATAATTCAAAACATATATTGAAGATTAAGTTTTTGTAGATTTCTTAGCTTTTCTCTGAGTGGATATCTAAGATACAGTTACATAATTTCTTGATTTTCTTAATGGGTCTTATAGTGTTTACAACAGATGTCCTTTTACAGCTGGTCTTTAATCATCCTTAATTACCTGCCTGTGGTTTCCTATATTCATAGGCCCAATTAGTTTATTTCAAATTATATTAAACATCTAACATGGTGAAAGAACATATGATTTTTTTTTTTTTTTTTTTTTTTGCTGCAAACCAAATTTGGTTAATAGCTGCAGACAAAACTTCACAGCTGGCACATTTAACCAGTAATGTTTTCTGTGGCGTTTGCATGCTGAGCAGTCACGATGGAAGTTTGCTGCATGTTTTGCAGCCCCTGGCCGTTCTTCCTGGGTTTACACCTCCCAGACAGGAACTGCACAGCACATCTAATCAAGGGCAGCTTTTGCAACACTATACCAAGAGAATCCCAGTAAAAAGTCCTTATTTTGTAAACAAGCAACCAAAACAAATAATAAACAAAAATATCAACAAAATTATTAATATACATATTTAATTGTTTAACTTAGATATGTTATATTGGTTGTTATTATTGGACATCATAGAAAATCAGAAAAAGATGGCAGTGTAACATACTGATATTATGTTTTTAATTTATAAAAATACATATCATTAATCTACAGTTGTCTGATTATTATGATGGTAGTTCCTCATTCTAATATTAAATATCATAATCTAAATTTAAGCTTCTGAGTTGTGTCTAAAGTACACGTTTCTTAATTTTCTGATTTCATCAATTTACTTGATATTATCTTTCTTTTGATACTTTATCATGAGAAATGATGATTTCTCCATATCAGCTTCACATTTATATGACTGTCTAATATTGTCATTGATATTATTTTTGTTCCCTTTACAATTCCATTGTTATCCTGTTCTGCTTCCTTCTTGCACAAAAATACAAGCTAAGGGCATTCAGTTATTCTATTTTCCATGTTTAATTATTTTTAAGTTTCATTTTTATTTTATCTACATTGGTGTTTTGCCATAGGTGTTGGGTCCTCTGGAATTGGAATTACAGACAATTGTGAGCTGCCATGTCGGTATACAGGGTATTGAACCAGGGTCCTCTAGAAAAAGCAGTCAGAACTCTTAACTACTGAGCCATCTCTCCAGACCCCCATGTTTATATTTTAAAACATTTCTGTATTATTTACTGATGGAGGAAGGTCATTGGTTAATTAAATAAAGAAGCTGCTTGCCCTGATAGGTTAAAACATAAGGTGGGAGGAGTAAACAGAGCAGAATGCTGGGCGGAAGAGGAAGTGAGGTAAGACACCTCAGACAGAGACTCGACAGCTCCCGGCTCCCAGGCAGACGCCTCAGAGAGACACGATGCTCCACTCTTGCGGGCAGAGGCAAGAGCTCTGCTCTCTGAGGCACACACGATGAAGCTCCAACCCAGGATGGACGTAGGCTAGAATCTCCCTGGTAAGCCACCTTGTGGGATACAGCAGATTATTAGAGATGGGCTAGTCCAGGTGTGAGAGTTAGCCTAGAAGAGGCTAGATAGAAATGGCCAAGCAGTGATTAAATGAATACAGTGTCCGTGTAATTATTTCGGGTAAAGCTAGCCGGAGGTGGCCGGGGTGCGGCCGGGGTGCTGGGGATGCAGCCCCGCCGCTCCTATTTCAACAATTTACAAAACATATTTTCAATTTACCTAGACTGAAATCTTTCTAAACCACCCCCTCAGGTTTGCTCCTGTATTTTTCTTTTTTCTTCTCTCAGTGTCAAGAGTTTAAGCCCAGAATACAGCAAAGCAAGCATTATATCACTGAGCCAGCCACACCCTCAGATCACCAAATCTATATTTAATACTTTCAAGTCATGTAATGTCTATTTCACTTCCTGGTTTTGCATGTATTGCACTCACTGTGTAACCACGCTGGATCTGACACAAGCATGGTGTGTGTGAATTTATTGCCAGTCATCTCAGCAAGTTCATGAACCTCATGCCATGAATAGAAGACACCCCAATATTACTCCATGACAATTTCCTTTTATAGTAATCCTGAGTTTTGACTAGGTTCTCATTTGGTCGATGTATTTTTCAAATATAGTATTCTTAGATATCTTTGAGAATTTCATACATGTATACAGTGTGTTATGATGATAGTCACATGCCCAATTCATCTTCATCTTCTTCTGGATCTCCTCAGATATGCATTTATACCAACTTCATGCTATCACTTATTTCTTTTGTATAACCCACAGGCCAGTGTGTACATGAGTGTGGGGCTATCCACTGGAGCATGGTCACCTACAAGGGGGCACACCTCTAAATAAAACCCCCTATCAGATATCAGCTGTCAGTACATCTTCAGGTAGGATTAGGGTCTCATGTGCGCCTCTCCCATCCATGCTGGGATACTGACTTGCTTTATGTCCTGCACTTCTTGCCAAAGAAACCACAGCTGTTGTGATTAATGAGTAAATGGTCCAGTCATGTCCAGAAGACACTGCTTTGCCTCATCCTCCCTGTCCTCCAGTTTCCTGCCCCCCTTTAGGCAAGTTCGCTGTGCCTTGATGGAGGCATGTGATAAAGATCTCCCGCTTACAACTGTCTTTGCGCTTTAACCTTTTTGAGTCTCTGTATTAGCCTCCATCCTGTGCAAAGAAACTTTTCTGATAAGAGCTGTGAGTTACACTAATCTATGAGAATAGAGAGATGTGCATTTAAAAGGACACCGGATAAGGTATCCATTTGTCAAACTAATAGCATCATGTTCTCCCTTAGAGCCCATGAGTTTCCAAACCAAGATTTTTGGCCAGATTTTGTCCCTGTGGAATGAAATTTAAATCCAATCAGAAAGTGGTTGATTAGTCCCATAACATTCATGTTGCCCTTGCTCCTACAGGTCTAACTTGCCAGGCCCGCGGTTTCTGTAGCTCACAGGATTCCTAGCTAGGTAATGCTGTAGATGATTTTTATCTCTTAGAAGTCTGCATAACATAAAAGGAATTTGGCAATGCCTCTTCTATTTCTATATTGTGAAATACATTAAGGAGTATAGGTATTAGGTCCTCTTGGAAGTTCTGGTAAAATTCCGCATTGAAACCATCTGGTCCTGGGCTTTTTTTGGTAGGGAGATTTTTGATAACCTCTTCTAATTCTTCACAACTAACAGGTCTATTTAGATTGATC
>NW_004949102.1:4075351-4097412 GCF_000317375.1 Microtus ochrogaster | reverse complement strand
TTTGTTTCATTGATCCTTTGTATTGTTTTCTGTGTTTCTATTTTGTTGATTTCAGCCCTCAGTTTGTACCAGCTTGCATTCCCACCAGCAAAGCAAAAGTGTTCCCTTTTCCCCACAACCTCTCCAGCATAAGTTGTCATTAGTGTTTTTGATCTTGGCTATTCTTACAGGTGTAAGATGGAATCTCAGAGTTGTTTTGATTTGTATTTTTCTTAAGACTAAGGATGTTGAACATTTCCTTAAGTGTCTTTTGGGCATTTAGATTCCTCTGTTGAGAGTTCTCTGCTTAGGTCTGTATTCCATTTTTTATTGGATTATTTGTTCTTCTGATGATCAATTTCTTGAGTTCTTTGTATATTTTGGAGATAAGACTTCTGTTTGATGTGGGGCTAGTGAAGATCTTTTTCCATTCTACAGGCTGTCATTTTGTCTTGTTGACTGTTCCTGGCTCAGGTCTATTGCCTCGAAGGTCACAAATTCACACCCGGACCTGCAGTGGTCTGTCTCTAGCCCACTCATTCATCAGTTGCTCCCTTGTAGCTGCTCCTGTGGAGTTTGCTGTCTCAGGTTTCTTTGGCCCAGGCTGCTGGCTCAGTCCTGCCTCTGCAAATGTATCTAGTCTGGATCTGCTTCTGTACCCTTGGAGCTTTCCATCTTAGGCCTGTTCTGGACTAGGTCACTGGCCCAATCCAAGGTATAGTGTTTAATTAATAGAATCCTACTATCTCATTCTAGTGGCTATCCAAGAACAGTGGCAGCAGCAACATGCATTTTTTTCTTCAAGGTCTGCCCCAACCAACAACTTGAGGCACTATAATTTGGGGGGGGGGGTTCTGCAAATATTTACTTACTTATACAAGTAGTTTTCAGTATTATCAAGGAAAAATTGATCAACTCATTACACTATTCCCAATATAGCCAACTTTACTTATTTTTATTGTTTTTATTGAGCTTTACATTTTTCTCCTCTCTCCTCCCTTTGTCTCTTCTCCCCTTCTACCCTCTACTGTGACTTCCATGTTTCCAATTTACTCAGGAGATCTTGTATTTTTCACTTTCTTATGTAGATATATGTATATTTCTCTTAGGGTCCTCTTCCTTGTCCAGGTTATTTGGGCTTGTGGGCTGTAGGCTAGGTTTTCTTTGTTTCTTGCCTAAAAACCACTTATGGGTGAGTACATATTATATTTGTATTTCTGGATATGAGTTATCTCACTCAATAGTATTTTTCTAGATCCATCCATTTGCCTGCAAATTTCAAAATGTCATTATTTTTTTCTGTTGTGTAGTACACCATTGTGTAAACATGATACATCTTCTTTATCCATTGTTCGGTTGAGGGGCATCTAGAAAACAATCTCCCTCAGTATCCAACAATACCGCTGTTCGGTATATACCCAAAGGATATTCAATAATACCACTAGGACATGTGCTCATCTATGTTCATATTTGTGATATGAACATTATTCATAATGGTCAGAACCTAGCACTGGACTTATTATTTGGGAGTTCAGGGATTCTGAAAGCAACCCTGTCCCTGATGTATGGTAACTCCTTTTAATCTAATATGACACTTATAAAATGGCAAATTCCATTATGGCATTTGCAGACATCCTAATATTACTTATCCCTTCCTCTATTTCCTCTCCTGCTCTATTCTTACATTACTTTCCATTTAAAGAATTTAAATCTCCTTTTCATCATTCTCCTTTCCCTCTTCATACAATCTATTTTGTGTTTTGCAGTTAAAAGTCCTCAGTAGAAGGTGGTAATTCTGAACTCTTATTCTGAGACAATATTCCTGTCCCTTTTGTTTATCTGGCCATATCCTCTTGGGAAATGGATTTTCACTCTAAAACTCTTCAGACTGTTGCATTGTCTTAGGAAAGACTGATAGTCATACCTCTGTGTTGAGTCTTTTTCTGTTGTTTGAAAGCTTGAGAGTTGTTTGCTTTTTAAATCTTGTTATTCCGAAAATAACTTCCAGGGTGTATCTGTAATTGTAATTTGTTATGATTTACCAGATTTTCAGAGACTGGGTTTTTCTTGGTAGAGACCTTGTGCTTGGTCTTAGCAAAACCATCTGTTTCCTCTTCCTTCGTGCTTTAGGCAGTAGCCCACATGCAAGGCAACGATGACAGTTGTCCCAGAGCTTCACAGTCTGACTTTGTCTTATTCCACAGGATGAAAATTTGGGGAGGTTTCTTTTAAGGGGCAAACTCTTTTATGTCCCCTGAGAAATGTTACCAGAGAGTGCCATGCACTTAAGGAGATGAGTTAGTATTCTAGTTCTGGTTTATTTTTCATTTGCTTGCTTGTTTGTTGGTAGGTTGGTAGGTAGGTAGGTGAGAGCCATGAAAAAGATGAGAAAAGTAGAAACAGCCCTTAACAGGTTTTAACCTTATTGTTTTCTTGAAGATAATTGGAGCTTCAGATCTGCATAAGCCATCCTGACTCTTATCTTTTACTATTACGCCTTAGTTTACTTTGGCAATTATTATAATTTGTTTATTACAAAACGACCTTTTCTCATTTTACATATAAATCTCAGTTTCCACTCCCTCCCCTCCTCCTGCTCCCTCCACCTTCCTTCCATCTCATTCCTCATCCACTCCTCAGAGAAGATAAGGCTTCCCATGGGGAGTCTACAAAATCTAGCACATTGATTTGAGGCAAGCCTAGGGCCCTCCCCACTATATATAGGCTGAGCATGCTTTCCTTCCAAAGAGAATGGGTTCCAAGAAAACAGTACAAACAATAGAGATAAATCCTGGTCCTACTGCCAGTGACCCCTCAGTCTGCCCCAGCCATACAACTGTCACCCACATTCAGATGGCCTAATTTGGTCCTATGCTGGTTCCTTCACTGTCTGACTGCAGTTGGTGAGCTCCCATTAATTCTAGGAAGTTGTTTCAGTGAATGTCCCCATCATGGTCTTGATCTCTTTGCTTGTAGTTCCTCTTCTCTCTCTCTCTTTGACTGGAGTTTGAGAGCTCAGGCTAGTGCTCTGCTGTGGATCTCTGCATCTCATCTATCAGTTGCTGGATGAAGGATCTATGATGAACATCCTTAGCCATCAGGGCAATACAAATCAAAATGACTCTGAAATACCATCTTACACTAGTAAGAATGGCTAAGATAAAAATGATAGCTTATGTTGGAGAGGATGTGGAGTAAGGGGAACACTACTCCTCCATTGCTGTTGGGAATACAAACTTGTACAACCAGTTTGGAAATCAGTATGGCAATTTCTCAGAAAATTGGGCATCAACCTACCTCAGGACCCAACAATACTACTCTTGGGCATATATCCAAAGGATGCTCAATCATAATATAAAGACATTTGCTCAACTATTTCATAGCAGCGTTATTCATTATAGCCAGAACCTGGATACAACCTAGATGCCCCTCAAAGGAAAGAAGAAAATGTGCCACATTTATACATTGCAGTGCTACTCAGCAGTAAAAACAGTGACATATTGAAATTTGCATGCAAGTAAATGGAACTAGAAAAGGCTATACTGTGTGAGGTAGCCCAGAACTAGAAAGATGAGCATGGTCTGTAGTCACTCATAAGTGGATAGTTGCTGAAAAGCAAAGGACAATGAGCCTATAGTCCACAACCCCAGAGAAGCTAAGGAATAAGGTGAACCCTGAGAGAAACATATATAGATCCCCTTGAGAGGGAGAAATAGATAAGATCTTCTGAGAAAATTGTGAGCATGGGGGTGGGGGCAGAAGGGGGGATGGAAGGGGAGAAAGAGAAGTGAAGGGGAAAGGAAGGAAAACTTGAGGGAAAGAGGTGGTCAAGGCTGGGAAAGGACAGAGAGGGAGAACAAGGAAAAAGATATCTTGATTGAAGTAGCCATTATGGGACTAGCAAGAAACCTGGCACTAGAGAAATTCCCAGCAATCCATAAGGATGATCCCAGGTAATATCCTAAGCAACTGTGGAGAGGGTGCCTGTACTGACCTTACCCTGTAGTCAGATTGATGCTTATCTTAAATTACTGGAATTTATAAGGATCGTAATTTTATTTCGTCCTTACAAACTAAAATTCTTGTTTGATTCTTCTTTTTCCACATTCATCATATCCATTTCTGTTGAGATAAGGAGCGGTGGGTCTGCTTCCCACCACCCGGCTAGATTTACCAGAAAGAATTACACGGAAACTGTATTCTTTTAAACACTGCTTGGCCCATTAGTACCACCCTCTTATTGGCTGGCTCTTACATATTGATATAACCCATTTCTAATAATCTGTATAACCCACGAGATGGCTTACCAGGAAAGATCTTAACCTGCGTCTGTCTGGAGTGGAAGAATCATGGCGACTCCTTGACTTAGCTTCTTTCTCCCAGCATTCTGTTCTGTTTTCTCTGCCTACCTAAAGGTTGGCCTATCAAATGGGCCTAGGCAGTTTCTTTATTAATAAGAAATCACTCCCACATCATTTCCCCTTTTTCTGTTTAAACAAAAAAGAAAGGCTTTAACTTTAACATAGTAAAATTACATATAACAAAACAGTTATCAAATAAGAATTACAGTTACAATATATCTATTTTATCTTTTATCATAACTAAGGAAAACTATATCTAACCATTCTTCAACTCCATCAAAGACTCCAGATTCTTGTTTGCCTAAGCAAACAAGAAATCAAAACTCTAGAAATGACAGAGACATCTCGCTGTCTGGACAGTCACCCAAAGTTCCTCTGTACCGTTGGGGCATTCATCTTCGGCCTTCAGGCCCATAGTATCCATCAGACATTTCCATGAAGCAGGATTTTCCAAAGACAGTTTAGTCACTTTCTGCTGTGTCCTGCAGAATAGCTCGTAGACTCTTTCATAGGTCAGGAACCCCGAAAGATCATCTCATCTTTAGGCAAGTTCAGCAGTCCTCTCTCTGTAGGTTCTCTGTGTCCAGTTTATGCAACAGTCCAGGCAAGAGCAGTTTCTTGCCCAAATGGCTAACCAATTCCATAAGGAGCCTCTTCGATGCCCATTTTCCTCTCATAGTAGATGGTGCTGCCAGGAACAGACTTGTCTCATTGTCATGAAAAGCCCTAATTTATTTAAACATTAAATGCTATATTCTGCAGTCTTTGAAAGATATGAAGAATGCCTATCTAACTGAAATATATCTCTCTATATCTAGAAAATCTAACTAACATGACTACAAGCTTGACTATTATTTATGATTATCCATCATAACCTATATTTCCTAATTATACATTACATTTTAAAAATGAACTACACAATCATAATACCTTAATCAAGATCAGAAATACATGTATATATAACAAAATTGACCTTAAAATCCACACCAATGCAAATTATTCATATCTATATCATATCCCCCTTTAAATGTAAAAGATCATTTATAAACAATATTTGGGAACATGGGAGCAGCTTTTTCTCTCCAAACTGCTTCCTGCTGAATGGGGGTGTCGTTAATTATGTCTTTCATGGTATATATAACCTGTGTGCCAGGGTCATCTCAGTTGGCAGTTGAGCGAAGTAGTTTTTTGAGGGTGTTCACAGCAACCTTTCAGGAGGACGTGGTCTATCATACCATATTGGGATAGAAGAAATCCACAGGGTCTTATCCTCTGCGAAAACAAAAGAAGAAACTCTCTTCCAAAGCATCATATCCTTAGACCCAAATTCTGAAATCATACCCTCATGATATCCGTTCTGGTTCCAGTTGGCAGCCCATATAATGAAATGTCTCTCTGTACTTAGCTCCTTCACAGTCAAAAATTTTAAAGAAATCACAATATACATAATCCAGACTCTCTGTGAATTTTCCATTTTTACTTGGCTTATTTTTCTTTATTTCTTTTAATCTACAACTATCTGTACTCTGTCTCTTTAAAGACTTTACCCTTTTTTTTTAAAACCATTAACTTTATTCTCTATATTTTCTTCTTCTCTCTCTCAAGCCTATGTACACTCATCCAACACTCTGGTCTTTTATGTCTGAATCTGTTTTATTGTGAATCTGTAATTTTTTTTACTATCTAGGAGCACTTTGTTTTGCAGTTTTAAATCGTTAAGCACTTAAGAGTCTAAGCTGTGACATTCCTAGGTCAAAAACAGGTACTGCAGGCTTGTCCCCCCCCCCCCCAGTCCAACATGGCAGAGCCACTTTTGACTGAATCACTTGCGCCTCTGAGCTGCAGGGTGAAGGGCTGCTCTGGAGCTCCACTTCTCTCCAATTTCAAAATGGAGGACGTACCATTTTCTACAAGCTCTGGGGCCGCCAGGTAGAAGCCACACTCAGCACTTTTTTTTTAAATTTATTTATTAAGGATTTCTGCCTCCTCCCCGCCACCATGTCCCATATCCCTCCCCCTCCCCCCATCAAGTCCCTCTCCCTCATCAGCTCGAAGAGCAATCAGGGTTTCCTGACCTGTGGGAAGTCCAAGGACAGCCCACCTCCATCCAGGTTTAGTAAGGTGAGCATCCAAACTGCCTAGGCTCCCCCAAAGCCAGTATGTTAACTCTGAGACTGAGTGTGGGGCACAGAAACTCTTTTCATCCAAGTTACAACCAAATCAGACATGCAGAGCACTGAGCAGTCTGAAAACACGTCTCTGTACGGCGGCAGGAATCCACCATGCTCTTCCACCTGCCTAAGCCCGATTCGGCCATTTGCCCAGGTGCAGGTGGGGAGCGCTGAGCCATCAGCATGGTCTCAGAGCACTCTCCTTTCTATCTCAAGTGGGAACACAAACATTCAGTCCCATAAAAGCCATTGAAATGCTTTAAAGCCAGAGTTCACACTGGCAGCATAGCCCCAAGAAGCTGCGCTTTAAAATGACGCAGCGTTTTTCTGCTAATGTTGCAGAATCAGGAAATCTCTCTACAGCACGCCACCAACAAACAGCAAAAATCTGTGTTAAACTCTCTCTCATGTCTGGGTGCCACTCTGTTGTAATAGGAGCAGCGGGCTGTGTCCTGGCACCAGGCCACCTGCAGTTGGGGCCAGATGAAGGCGAAGGTGTAAGTCACAACAATCCCACACCAGTTTGGAATTATGATTAATAGAATGGTTATTTATTTAAAGGGGAAAAAATTACAGATCACCGTCCCAGACAATAGCCCTCTGCACAATCAGGAAGGGAGTCTAGTCGCCTGAAGCAGAGCAGGAAGTAAGAGAGAGAGAGAAGAGGGAAGTGGCCGCTTTTTTAAAGGGAGAGAGACCATGCCCCAATGGGCTAGTATCTCAGTGGCTATTTGCTGAAGGAGCGGGAGGAGCTCTCGTAACACATTTCAGGAACTTTTACCTCTTTTTTTTTTCTCCTTTTTTATATTCTGGAATGGACTTGACTCTGTCTTTATATTCTCAATATACTTTTTATAAATGGGAAGTTGGAGCCTTATCATCTTCCAACTTGAATTCTAATAGAGTCACCATACTTCCTCGTGTGGTTCTGCAGCATACCTGTCTCCTTTTCTTCTCTTCTTAGTGCCTCCACTCCAAAAATATTCACTGAACTGAGCATGAACCTCTGGCCAGGCATTGTCTTGGGCACTAAGGTATAGCTATAAATAATAAAACTGATGTTTTCCGAGTGTTTACTGTTTTACTGACCTACTTGATTCTATGGCTGCTTGCGAACTCCCTTGGCCTTTAACCTAGATGCTACAGCCTAGGTTTATTTTGAGGCAGTCCTGAAGATCAGCTCTCAAGTGTGTACTCACTACTTTGATCATCACTGTGTCAGGATAACAACCAAACTGAAGGTCAGGGGGATTTTCATAGGCTGCTGGTTTCAGTGTTTGTCAATCCATCACGATGGAGAAAGCATGGCAAGCCTGGTTCATGTAGCTATGGCTTTGCTTATCTTGTTCCACTACTTAGTTAGTGGAAACTTAGGACAGATTTGTGCATAACTTCTGACCCCAGACATACCACTTGCCCCAAAGGATACACAACCTTCCAAATACCAGTAGTTGGGAACTAAGTGTTCAAACACATGACCTTATAGGGAACATTTCACATTCAAGTCATGAGAAGTTAAAATCATTTCAAGTCAGAAGATATCCTGGGTTGCAATGGCAAGGAAATGGAGAGCTAAATGATGAAGAAATAGAAAAGAAAATCTTTGCAAGATGTTTGGACAGTTGAGTGATGTGGCTTAGATCAGCTGCAGATCTCTGATGTGACAGACTAAGGCAAAGAAGTGTACAGGAAGCAGTGGTCGGCAGGTGGCCAAGGAAGCACCCTCTGAAATGACAGAGGGAACAGGACCCTGGGTGAAAGATAGAGTTAAAGCACCTAATTTCTTCAAGAAAGAAATTTCTAGTCTGAAGAGTATCTGGCATTTTTATAGGACAGGGCAGTGCCCAGGCTACAGGAACAGGATACAACGGAACAAGGTCAGGCTGATAGGGTCACAAGGCATTCTTTTTTGCATGCTCTTCCATCATTGCTGCTATTCCTCCTCAGCGGTGGAGTTGACCAATCAGCAGGCTGCTCTGCTGAGGTGTTTCCAATGATCACTTTCTATGGCTTTGGAGAACTACTTTTCCCTTGTTTTGCAGTGCTTTCCTAGGGCACGCCCTGTTTTTGTAATTGTTTGTTTATTCTCAGTGCAACCTTTTCAGATGCAGTATGCATTGATTGCTTTCCTGTGGTTCTCTGTGCCTTCACTGGACATTCACAGACTGAGAAGACAACAGGAAAATACAACAGCAAGGAGCACCAGGCAGGATTTGTAGCTTCTGTCGTTTGTCTGTCTTCCTCTCTTCCTCCACTTCTCTTTATTTTTATTGGCAACATTAGCCTTCTGTAATAGATGACGTTTTTCCTGTTTTACTGCAAGGCAAACAGCTGAGTCCTCTGTTTTGATTTTGTAAAGAACAGGGGAGTGGGTGTGTGTGCGCAGATGGGAGCAGGGGTTGCACTACAGGCAAGGGACAGGCAAGAGGAGCTCTGTGAGGAACAGCACCTGAGAACAGGCAAAGTCTTTGCTCCAAAGAGCTGTAGTCCTTCGGGGATCTGAGAAGAGCTACACCAAAGGCAGAGAACTTTGGGAGTGTTGTCTAGAGACTGCCAAGATTGCTTGTACAGCTTCAAACAGCAGTGGCTATGAAAGTTGGTTTTTCAACACTCTTGGGTATTTGCTAAAATGTTGTTCATATGCATATGTAACCCTGTTCCCGTTGTGTCTACAGAGCTTTGTGCAATACTTGGCATGCCCGAATCACACTGCTGTCCGTCCTTTCTTTCCAAATGAGGAACTTGTACCATGAAACAAGTACTAATGTTCTCTTAGGTAGAATACTCCACTTGTGTGTGGACATAACAGCGTTAAAAAACTACCCAGTGCAGGCTTCATAGCTGGCCTCAGTGCCCAGCTGGTAGACTGTCAGAAATCTGTCCTGTCTTAGAAGTGGTCGGGGGCAGAGACAGGATGTAGCAAGGCAAACTGCCAGCACGAGGAGGGAGTCCTGTGGCTCTTTTGCTTTTATTTCTTATTTCATTCTTGCCTCGGGTAAACAGGTGTTCTCTTTCTGGGCACTCCACCAGGTACATTTTTAAAACCACTTTGAGCCATTTTCCAATTCTTTCTAGATCCTGGAATGCAGTGGTTATTTACTTTGGTTGATGCACTTTCTTCTGGGTTTGTCTTGATGTTTACAGTTATGTTAGTGGGAAATTGAAAAAGTCCAGAAGAGAGAAATCTATCCAACAATTTATTTCTCTAAGGGTCTCAAACTCATTCAACCAATTCTTTTGTATATCAGATGTAAAATTTTAAATACATACACTGTAATTAATACAAACTGTTTATTTAAAATTTATACTTTTCCTTGAATCAAATATTTTTCTATATTTATGAAGATCTTACATTAATTTGAGTATCACTGGAGTTTGTAAAAATATTTTCTTCTTAATGCACTCATGTCTCATGCCCAAACCTATGTTCTAAATACTTCCCTCTTCAATTTACATGCTGGCACATATGAATATATTAATATATATATACATATATATTAATTATGATATATTTTGGTATTTACACATTTTCTTCACTTAGTTTCTAATCAAGATCATTTTTATGATCAAATGCTTATATATAAACATGTATATATAAATATATATTACAATTTTATGAAAGTTACTGCAACATAGCTAAAAAAATACTGGAACACCTTTGGGTGAATCTTGTTTAGTTAGAAGAAAATAATAGCATTTATGATTATAACTTTCAGTGCTTTCGAATACATATTGGAAGTGGTAAGGTATTTCCCATACCAGAGTGAATTATTTCAAACTCTCTTATGGCCAATATTGGGCGGCCAGTCACAGTTTCATCAGAATTTTACTGATTTATGTGTAAGATATCTTTTGTCTTTGTATAACTGTGCAGTGACACACACCAACCTACAGGAAAGGCTGAGTTTCCCAGGAGGCTTGGAAGACCTTGCTAACTTGTCTTTTGTGCACTGAATTAGAGAGTACCTGAATTCAGTAGGAAGAAAAGGCTATCAGTACCTGAAGGATTCAGGGAAGTCAGCCCAGCAGAGGCAGGACCTAAGTCTTGGTCCTGATCCAGAAGGGAAGAAATAATAATAAAATTTTTGTCCATGAGGGTGATTGAACACCACCTGTCTAAAGGAACCCTAATGCTCAGAGCAGAAATAAGAGACAGGAACCAGTTACCCACACTGGAAAAGAGATAGCTCGTTAAATCTGTGTGAGAAGACACCACACACACACACACACACACACACACACACACACACACACACACACACCATTCAAACACATATACACATATGAACATCCATGCACATGTTAACATATGTACACTCACATATATACTTTCACACATGATAAATAGGCTTAATGTATATCATACTGCTTTTCACAAAAGTTCTAGGAGAAAATGTTATTTCAATCCAATAAAACTGAAAATGAAGAGATACTATGAATGCTTCATTAGCTGACATTCTTAATTAACTTCTGGATAATTTCCCTTCTCTCTTGGATCTTTTGCTGCAGTCAGTAATTCTTTTTTTTTTTTGTTTGTTTTTTTCTAGACAGGGTTTCTCTGTGGTTTTGGAGACTGTCCTGGAACTAGCTCTTGTAGACCAGGCTGGTCTCGAACTCACAGAGATCCGCCGGCCTCTGCCTCCCGAGTGCTGGGATTAAAGGCGTGAGCCACCACCGCCCGGCACAGTCAGTAATTCTTGTCTGGATTCTTGTCTATATGTATGCATCTCTCACCCTTCTATTAGGAGCAGGGGATTTAAGACCATTCTCTAGGTTGTGGTTCATCATGGAAAGGGCACAGAAAACTTTCCAATACTATTTCTAGGTGTTTGAACAAATCACTTCTTTATTTATTATAATGAGATTACCCCAGATATGTCAACCTTGCCTGAAGGTACAGATGTGAAGGCTGGTCACAACCTGCTGGCAGGTGATGACGTATAGACTGTGTGGTCTGATGGTTTCACACACATCTCCAAGCAGCTTGAGCAAACATCCATGCTTGCTCATCCTCTATGCTATTCTCTTTCATGAAACACTCTTTCATGAAACATACATAATGTGAAAGAATTTGCTAATTGTAGGGCTAACACGAAGCCTTATCCATATCTAGGTACATGTAGAAACATGCATCTCTTTAAGCAATTTGAATAGCTTATTTCATCCCCCTTCTTCCTCAAACCAACAAGTTTTCATTTGATAGAAAGTGCTTAGAATTATTTTTGAAGACAATTGCAGAAGATGTGAATTGAAGGCATCAAAATTTTTTAATCATTGTTTTTATTAAATAAGCATTTATTATATGTGTTATCATTTCCAACTGTCCATTTTTGGATATGCACTTTAATCTTTTAATGGTTTGTGTGTATGAGAGTTTTTCCTGCATGTGTGTCTGTGTACCATGTGTATGCAGTCCCTACAGAGGTCAAAAAGAGGACATGGCATCCTTTGGAGCTGGAAGTAAATATTTTAGGGAGCTTCCATGTTAACGGTTGAGTCATTTGTCCAGGCCTCAGGAATGTACTTTAAAATGTGCCCTAGGGAAAGCATATATTTTTAAGTTACATATTTGCATTGGTGGTTCACCATAAGTCATGAGTGAAATAGCCACACATAGTGTTCAGAATAACACATAGTTGTAATAATCGATGATGCGGGTCTCAATGAGTTAGCAGAAATGAATGATTTCCTTATTAATGGGCATAGTTCATTGCTATTAGTGAACTGGAGGGCTTTAACTTGGCTACATTCAGTCTTTTAGGGACTCATGTTCCTCCTACATAGTGATATGCCACCTCTGTGACTTTATGTCTTACCACTGATTCTCTGCCCCTAACTAATAAATAAAGCAGAAGAGAGTCATGGGAGTAAGAAATGCTTCAGAATATGTCTCAAAGTATACACACTTCCATCCTGATTGCATCCACCAACCAGGACTCAGTGAGGGCTGCACCTAACTGTAGTGGATTTGGGACAGGTAACAACTAGCTCAGAAAAAAAAATAGAAATAAAATTTGGGAAGAATTAGTTACACACATATTTTTCCAGCATAATAAACATGTATACTGTTAATGAGGGCTTGGAGTGATATTTTATGCATAAGCCTTGCATTTTGTAAAACTAGTCCCTCTATGCTTCTTTCTATTTCTGTTTAATTCTGTTCTTACCCATACCTCAATTGCTTAATACTTTGACTTTTCACCCTCTACCCAGAGTTGCTGAATTAGGCTAGATGTTATCAGAATAGTAATTTCCTTAACTGATTCCCAGTATGATACAATTAATTGTAAAAATTCTCTTCAGAGCCAACGTGTGATGTAGTCCTGCTATTGACATTCACACTGCAAACTTAGGTGTGTTCAGTGTGCCTGTTGACTCTTCAGGCAGAGAGCATATGTTTTCAGCATAGGTACTCTTCCAATTGCCTGTGACCAGGTCCAAACTGTGCAGAGTTGTTCTTAACATGACCACCGATTTTCCTGATCTATCTTATCTATTGTTTTCCTCCCACGTAAATTAATGATGTTGATTTGATATTGAGTATTGACAACTTCAGACCACTGAGACATTTTTCTTACTCTTTGGTACTTCAGTTTCCAGTACCCATGAAGAACTTGGCTTTTTAACTTGTTAACTTCCATTTCTCAACCATTTTCTGATCACAGGTCAAGATCTGGAGTAAAGCCTTTCAAATGAAGACAATAGCCAGCAGCAAAGGGGAATCATCAAAATGAGAGATTTCTAAAACTAGATGAAAGTACCAAGTAGTCACAGGTTTCATGAGTAAGGAATGTTTGTAAGGAAGAGGTCTCCTGTATCCCCTTTCTGCTACATTCTTCACAGATGCCAACAATGTTAGATCAATTTAAATCTACATAATTGTAAGCAAAGGTGAATTATTAATAGTTATTCAATGTTTTCCTCTTCCTGTTCAGACAAAGGAATCAGCTCTTGAAATAAAGGGATGAGTGCCTACCAATAAGGTCCTACAAGGTGGGTAACCATCCCCAACTGATTCATTTGTGTACCCTACTTTCTGTGTCTACATACAAGGCACATGCTTTATGAGAAGACTGAAATTAACACTCTCGGGTTATGTAAAACTAATTCTAATTCTAAAGCTATTTCTTTTTTTTTTTTTTTTTTTTTTTGGTTTTTCGAGACAGGGTTTCTCTGTGACTTTGGAGCCTGTCCTGGAACTAGCTCTGTAGACCAGGCTGGTCTCGAACTCACAGAGATCCACCTGCCTCTGCCTCCCGAGTGCTGGGATTAAAGGCATGTGCCACCATCGCCCGGCTCTAAAACTATTTCTAATGATGATGCTAATTCTAAAGCTTCATCGGTTTCTAACTTAGTTAGAGACTCATCAGCCCCCTTCCTTAACCTAATCATTTATGGTATGTGACCATGAGTAAGAACACTAGTTGTCCATCTAAGTATTGCTTCTTCTTGGTTCCAGGTTAGACAGTTTTTCCAGACTGCCTTGTATGTCAGTATTCCCATGTCCTATAGTTCCCTTCAGACAGAGTGGCTCTATCTCAGCGGAGGCCTAGCATGAAACCCTTTACTCTACCCTCCATCATTCCTCATGGTTGACATTTTAACACCATGATCACTGAGACTGCGGCCACACAGCATCAGAGAATGCTAACGCTGGGTTTCTAAATGACCACGTGGAGCAGAGCTGTTCTAGTGTCCTGAACTCAACCTATAAACCATCCTATGAGTAAATACTCCCTTGATCTTCAAGACAAAAGAACTGGCACGAATCTATTTTTCTTCCTGTGTATAGTAATTAAAATTTTAATAGGCCCATGACATTACTTTAATACTATTGAGTACCAAGAAATCTTACCCTGAATGACTTGTCAACCGTACTCCAATTTTAGCTTACCTTGTGTTCAAGTGTACAATGGAACTGACATAAGTCACTGGGAGGAAAATGTCAGCACAACTTTTAAGTCACTCCTCATTCTTACCTTGTTTTGTGCCTTTTTCTGTATTTGTTGCCCATGCAGTGTAGCTCCCTGCTTGCAGGGAATATCAAGCATTTCTAGTATCAAATTGTAAATCTGTACATGTTGAGTTTTACATCTCTGCATGTCATCCTGATACTTTATATGTCTTTTCTGAAGTTCTGAAGATCTGAAGTTCATAATATATTCAAAGAGAATATATTCTATAAAAATATTGAGTGATTGTGTGTGTGTGTATACAAAGTGTTATGCTCCTTTCTAAATCAATAGAATAATCAAGTGCAGTCAGCATTCTCTATTGTGCTGAAGCACATGTTGTTATCACATAGTCCTTCTGGGCAGAAGTCTAAAATTTCTCTTTCTAGGCTAAATTCTAAGTGTTTACAGTGCACCGTTACTTTGTAGTCCCTGGGACAGATATTGTTTTCCCTGAAATTTCCAGCTCTTCCACATTTTGTAGCTTAGAGCTTTCTTTCTTCATCTTCAAAATTAGCCTTTAAGATATTTTCCTCACTGAGTCTTCCAAATCTCATCCTATATGTCTCCTTCCACAGATAAGTGCACCACAATACCATTGTGCCTACCCAGAAAGTTGATATAATTTCTTTATTTTAATTGCTACATGCTACTGTAACATTCTGTAGCCATTTAATAAAATATGTTCCAGTGTTCCAGTGATTACAACAAGGACATCTTTGGTAGGCATTCTACTGTCTACCATAGTTTAGTACCCATAGCCAGATGATCACTCCTATTCTTATGGAAGCCTATTAGAGATGACAACTTATGCAGTGATAGGTCATAATGAGGTCAAGATGAACTATAAACAGCTATTGTCGTTTATGAGAAGACCACTCAAATGACAGTGTGGATGAAAAGAAAGATATGGTATCTTGGATGCATCCTGATTGAAATTGATTGCTTCAGTGAGAAGGAGGTAGATTTAGCTGTGTTTAAAAAATAGTCACTTTCAAAAAGTTTAAATGTATTTTGAAAGTTATAGGAAAGAACAAACAGTTTTCAGATAATATGGTGATATGAATACTCTCTGTGGAATGTTCATCCTAATAGCCACATTACAGAATGATTGGAGAGATATAATTCTAGAAATAGGAAATTTTAAACATCAACTGAGTGTTAAATGGTAGTTGTCGGGGTAAAAAAAAAGAATGTGAAACCAATTTCAGAATTGTGTAGGAGACAGATTCAATGCACTTCTTAATGCTTGATTAGATATAGAAACAACATTGATTCCTTAGGAACTCAGATTCTCTTTGTTCATGTAAATATTTTTACAGCAGTTACTTAAAGGTTATTTTATTACTTTATGTGTATGGATATTTTGCTTGCATGTATGTTTGTTCACAATGTACGTGCAGAAGAGAGGTTAGAAGCCCTGAGACTGCAGGGAAAGACAGTTGTGAGTGCTATGTGGGCGCTGAGAACGGAACCTGGGAGAGGACTTCTTCACTGCTGCGTCATCACTCCAGTCCAGTAAAGGCTAATTCTCATTAAAATAAACACACAAGGAGGAACAGATCTACAGAGAGAAAGAGCCGTTTTTTGGAAATGTTTGATTGAGTTCCCCATGTGATAAAAAGTTGCAAATAAGAGAAAGGAGCATAGAGTGTAGCAACAAGGTGAAGGAAATACAGTTAAGATTTAACACTCAACTGCTTTCTGATGACCATGGTACCGAGTTGAGCCACAATTTTATCAGATACACTGATAGCATATAGCTATTTCTGATGCAGATATTTGACATATTCACGGATACAAACAACCCTACCCTTCAGGTTCCATGATTAGCAGGTCTGCTCTTCTTCTAGTTGTCAAGAGACCAAAGAGCAACAACATCAGAACAGCAATAAAATCAATAAAACGAAGTAAGCATTAGACTTAGAAAAGAAATGAGGGTCAATTACCAGCATTCTCCCCTTCAGAAGTTAGGAATGGAGTAGAGGGAGGCGGAGAAAGACTTTTACCGTGCAGGTGAACCTGGATGCTAGAAGTTCAGTTCACTGTTAGAGCTTGCCTGCTCATGAATGCTTGCTAAATGAAGGAGAACCAGCAGTTTCAGAAGAAAAAGAGAGGTCACATGAAGACAGAGAAAGGGAGGGTGAAAATAGGCACACTGGATATCTTGTGAAATAACTTCATGATGACTTTTTTTTTTAACAGACCTGGGAAACTATTTTTGAAATCCCTTCAAAAGGAATTTACAACTAAATATTCTGAACAATGGCCATGACAATACTACTAAGACGGGATTTAATCTTTCAAGGGGTCACAGAGAAACACATACATATATACATTATAACACAATTGGTTAAAAGAAAAAAATCTATTTCATTTCTTTATGATTTAATTGTTTATCTCCAAAATGCTTAAGTGAGGAAGCAGGGGCTTCACGATTTTGTCCTTACTATTGCAGGCTGAGTCTGAATTGAAAACAAGCTTTGATTCAGTGGATTCAGGCCCAGGCTCAGAATTGTGTGCCACTGAGTTTGATCACCATTCAAGCCAGCCTTCTAGGCTTTTGACATTGTGAAGAAATGGTGACAGATCAAAGGATAAAAAGAAAAATCATTGCAGATAAAATTCGGTTCACACATTTTAAAGGCAGGTGTGGGCTCTATACGGTCGGGGTGCAGGGTCAAGCTGTTAGTACTGATGAGATGGCAGCTCAGGAGAGCAGAAAGCATTTTGTGTTGTGATGACAGTGACTGACCAAGACATTGATCTTTAATCCCTGTGTCTGCCAGAGGGAAAAAGTGAACAGGGCAGCAAAATAAACACCCTCAAAACAGTTTCCTCAAATGCTACCTGAAAACCCCAAGTCACCCCAAGTCCTTCTAGGGGTGCCAATGAGAATCTAACCCTGTCTACTGAAAGACATCTTTTCTTGTTTATAACAGTCAGAGAAGAATTGCAAAGGGATGGCTCAAGGAATGTTTCCTGCATTACATTAGTTCATTTTTGTGTGAGCTTTATGACATTTTCCCCCTAATTTATTTACAATGACTAATGCATTTCATTTTATTAGTATTAGTCCTTAAAACTAGAATTATGAAATCTCAGAATTTTAAAGTCTGTGTGGTCAAAAGTAAAAATTTGTCTTCCTGGTGGTCTTATATAATTCTCATGATTACTGCTTTAATAACTGTCTGTTCACTTTGACATAGCTTGCAGGATTAACATGAGTTAAACACACACAAAGAATCAAATAGAGAGAGAAAGAGAAAAGGGAAAGGGGGAAAAGGAGGGAGGGAGGAGAAATTATGAAAAGTAGAGTTACAGTATGTGGATATAAAATCACTTTATCTAGGGATATTATAAATTAAAGATTCTGGTGGACGTTATGACCATTGGCTTAAAAGCTATAATATTAGAAATAGCAAAGGGAGAGATAAAACCTAGAGTTTGCTATAGAAATCAGCAAACACCTTACATTTTTTGATTTATTTTATTTTCTTAAGGTTTGATCGAGCTCCTTTTATCCCGACTGCTACTGCTTCAAAGAAAAAAACAATCCACCCACTCCTCAAATCTCTGTCTATATGTAATTTCCGAGCTCCCCGGAGGCTTGGAGAATTGTGTAGAATTTTTCCAGAAAAGAAGATTGCCTGGCTAAGAACTGCAGCGCATTGCAGCCTGGGTACAGCTCAGCTCTCAGCGTTTCCCAAAAATGCACTTGTGAAGTCTGTCAGTGGTTCCAGGCACCCTGTTACCACTCTGCACAGGGCTGATGGTCTCAGACTGCAGCAACATGCTCTCATGGAAACAGAATGAAGGCTTGGCCAAACCCACACTATATTCCCTCGTGAATGAGTATAGTAGTTAACGGTAGAATGCCTGCGGGGATAAAATATTTATACTAGCTTGCATGAATATTTCCGTTTGGTCACTTAATGTTGTTTAGAAAATGAAATCTATTTATGTTAAAAATTTGCTTTCAAAACATCTGTACATTGCAAGAACTCAGTAAGCTAAAAGTGAGTAATCTACTCTTTGACATTTTTTATTTTTCTGTAAATTATGCAAAGGTATTTAATACACTATTTATAGATGTATTATTCACAGTTACTTTGCTAAGTATATTCTTCCATAAAGTTTGATCTATTCTTGTGTGTACATGGTGTACGTGTGTGTGTGTGTGTGTGTGTGTGTGTGTAGGTGCATGCATGCCACAGTGTACACGGGGTGGTCAGAGGATGACATGTAAAGGAAGGAAAGTTCTCTTGTTTCCTTGTGGTTCCAGGGATTGAACTCAGATTTCAGGCTTGTGCAGCAGGCGCTTTCACACACTCATTCTCCGTGCCTGCTCAAATGCATTTCCCCTATAATGGCTGTACTATGTACAGGTTGAAGAAGCACATCATTTAAATAACTCCTCAAGTTTCCTATTTTGTAGGAAGTTAATAGGAATAGCACTCCTATCTCCTTTGACTTAAAACTCAGATACTGATAACTGTTTAACTGACGACGTTCCACGGCAAAGACCCATAGCCACGTTCATGAGAGGTGGAAGTACTGAGTAACTGTACGGAGAGGTCAGGTGAGTGTCCAACACTGCCGTCCCTGTGAAAAGTCCCGTCATTGCAGACTCTTCAAATGATGCTCAGGTTGAGGGTGGAGAGAGATCTTTTCTGACATGACCAGTGTCTCTTCCTTGACTGTGATGCCCTCAAAAATAGTAGACACACTAATAACCCGATGAACTCTATCATCAAATCATCAAAGCAGCATGGCAGTGAAGAGCATCCTTGTGAATTCCCATACTCATCCCAAAATAGAGACTATCTAACCCCCAAACCCAACCTACTGTGAACTAAAATGAATTGGGCAAACGTACTTCATCCTGAAGACCAGTTGCAAAAAAATGTGTGGCAAGCATAGCCTTCCCTCTGGAAAACCGAGCAAAAAAGGAGGTTAAGAATGACAACATCGGAGTTTAAAAAAGATATTACAATTCAAACTGAGAGACACACATGCCTGTGTTCTGAAAAGGAAATTACTTCCAGAAATAAAGTAGGTAAATAGCTTAATGTTGAATGTTTTCAGATTTTTTTTTCATAAAATTACTAACCAGGGGAACTGAGTGCAGTTTATTGTAATTTTAAGTAAAACTTGTTGTTTTGTGAGTTTTAGTTTGTTTTTTAAGGTTAAATAAACTGCTGATGCATAATTGGGAGGACTATGTATTTTCTTTTTATTTTAATGTTTAATTAGTATATATTAATTATATAGAAAATGTATTTTATTATTATATTTTAATATGTGTACATAATTTATTTCAATTATGTTAACCCCCATGATACACTCTCTTGCCTCCCTCCCATCTCTCTTAATCCTTTTCTTCTCCCTTTTCCCATCCAGTACTCCTTCAATATTCATATCTCTTTTTCTAGGATGCAGTGGGCTAATTAGGGTGCTTTACAGGTGTGTGGTGGGAGATTGTTTACAGTAGGATGTGCACTTTATCAGTGGGTATACTCTGAAGTAAATATCTCTTCCTCCTCCATGAGTTGTCATCTGAACTTAAATTCTTGTGCAGGTATGGGGCCCCCATGAGCTCTTTCCTTCCCACAACGAGGGGCTGACATAGTAATCTTGTAGAGATCTAGAGCAGTCAATCAGAGGTGCGATAATCACAGTTCAAGAGTGCAATATCCATGCTGTGCCCTTAAGCTGGCGTTCTATGTACCTCTCCCTGCTTTTTCTCAGCACTTATGTTCCTGCTGCTGCTTCTTGTGTAATGTTCTTTAAGCTTTGCAGAGAAGTGTGGTCATTTGAGATGTTCATCAAAAGAGGAATGGACAAGGAAAATACTGTGTATACACACAATGAAATATTACGGAAACAGAGACAGCACTTTTGTTTCCCCGCTGCTTAGAACAAATAATTACACAGAAACTATATTAATTACAATACTGCTTGGCGGATGGCTCAGGCATATATTCTAGCTCGCTCTTACATCTAAAAATTAGCCCCTTTCTTTATTTCCTTCTTTCTTCTCTTTTTCTGTTTTTGTTTTGTTTTGTTTCAATGTAGCTTTAGAGTCTCTCCTGGAAATAGCTTTTTTAGGCCAGGCTGGCCTCGAACTCACAGAGATCTGCCTGCCTCTATTTCCTGAGTGCTGGGATTAAAGCATGTGCCACCACTGGCCAACAAATTAACCCATTTCTATTAATCTTTGTATCACCACGAAGCTGTGGTTTATCAGTATGGTTTTGGTGTCTTTTTCTTTCAGTAGCTACATGGCATCTCCCTGACTCTGCCTTCTTTCCTCTTTTTTCTCTGCTTGGATTTCCTACCTTGCCATATTATGCCCTGCCATAGGCCAAAGCAGCTTCTTTATTAACCAATGGTAATAAAACATATTCACAACATGCCAAGGGGAATCCCACATCAATTTTATTTTTCTACCAAAAAAATTAAAAAGTTTCAGAGAAAGGGATAAAATTAGAAAATATGCTAAGGGAAGTAACAGACTCAGAAAAACCCATACTGTGTGAACTTTCTCATACAGAGATACAATGCTCTGTTTTTTAAATATGTGCATTTATGTCTGAATGATGGCCCCAGGAGAGGGGACGAAAAGATCCATTAAGGGGGCAAATAGGTAGCTATGAATGTGAAAGGGAGGACAGTAAGAATATGAATGTTTAAGGGATAAATGAGCCATGGAGATGGGGGAACAATAGGAGATGTAGGAAGACCAATCAGAATTAAGGAAAATTAAGCCATAATGAAAGTTTATGCTTGGTAATATAATAAAAATAAATGAATAAACAAACAAATAAATGTTTGTTTATTGTATGTGCCTGGATAAAACTGCTCCCAGAAGCCAGAGGTTACTAGATAAAAATCTAGTACTTCTTGCCTGCTAACAGGCAATTGCTGTTATTGTTAATTGCTCATTAGAATTAATTGATGAGAGGCTATAGCTAATGAAGTAATATATCTGGTTTTCAGGACATAGAAAAATAAGCTGGACCTGGACTGGAAGCTTTCTCTTTGTTGGCTAGATCTCACAGTGCTGACAATCTATATGCAGGATGCTAGGGGAAAGTTGTCACGGAATACCTCACTCATCTTTGGACCCTGTACGTAATAATATCAGCCAGGCAGACAAGATGAGTCCACTGGTATTATAATGTGAGTCTGTAATAGGGGTAACCAACTGCGTTCTTATCTGACGACTAACACCTGACACTGTAAACCCAGTCAAAAGCCCGTGGTGGAGAAGGTCATAGACCCTGGTTGGAAAGTTATTACTGTAACTTTGCTAAATAGGCTCGATGTGCCATCGAATGGCTTTCTCAATAAATATGTTTTTGCATATCAGTTAGACTATTGTGAACTTTGGTCAAGGAGGCTTCTTTTTGCAGTGTGTGTGCGGGAGTGGTGGGTAGCAGCAGTGTTATTATTGGTCAAAGACTAAATGGCTGTTATAAATGTTCAGTTTTAAATGGAGCGTCTTATAAGAGTCCTCCAAGGTTTAGGGAACATCGAGCAAGATTGTGTTTTCTTTTTTTCTTTTTTCTTTTTTCTTTTTTTTTTTTTTTTTT
>NW_004949102.1:4055530-4075240 GCF_000317375.1 Microtus ochrogaster | reverse complement strand
AAAAAAAAAAAAAAAAAAAAAAAAAAAAAAGATATACAGGTAATGCTAACAGATGAAAGTTCTTACTCAGAGTTTGTCTGGTTTGATCTAGCTATTGCCACCACACTTGTCGTGGATGTTTCACAGGTGTTTTCTCCTATAGTCTCTATCTCACTTTCCATTCTCCAAGCCTGAACCTGTCAGCCAGAAATACCAGTCTTTCCTGTTTCTGTCACTGTAGAGTTCTTTAGCCTCTAAAATCAGTGACATTTGGTCGTGTTTTCTTTTTCTTTCCTGTTCAGAGTTGCCATAGAGGCAAATAGTTCCCGCAACCCTACCTTATACATTGGTGTCACAGACTTTTCTTTGTCTCTCCTCACAATTTATGAATCTCCCCTTGAAACCTAAATATGGTTCTCACCAAATAGCACCAAATTGTTCTCATACTTTTTGTACCTCCAAAGTGAGAGCTCTTATTTTTAGTTTCCTAAGGAAAAATGTTAAATTCTCTGTATGAGCAATTTTTCTCCACTTTTAACAATAATAACCCGTTTTCTCTCTTTGTTGTGCTTATTATACTATACACTGCTTGAAAAGGATCTCTAAGTTCTCTTTGCAGAGCAGAATCCATTCTTGTCTGAGCTCCTTCATGTTCTCCTTCAATCCTCTTGCCTTTCCTATCAGTACCTTCATCCCTTCCACCCTGATGCTTCATTGTAAACATCCTCAAAAATCCCCTGCACTCTTGAGAGCATAGAGATCTTCACACACATCCCATTGAAGACTGGACATTCGCGGTCCTTAAAATTTATCGGTACAGACACGGATGAATCGGAGTTTTGGGCAGGGAAACCGAGGTAAGAACCTGCTTTCCTGCAGGGCATTTGAGAAAGGAGTAGTGGACATTAGGCATGTTTCACCATGAAGTCATATTTTAGCTCAACACTTGCCTGTAGGACCCTTGTGAATGACATAGCCTTAGGGGACTGGAGGCTGTTATAGAAAAATGGTAGAAATTACAACACTAACAGATACTTTTCTAAATTCCAGGGCATTTCTGGGTAGAAATGACTTAGCTGTCAGATCTACTTCTCTGGCTAACTATCTCATAATGGTAGATAGTTTTAAAAAATTGTTGCTGCCAACATGATTTTTAAATTAGACCAATTAGACTGCAGAGTTAGGAGTCTAAGCCCTTGAATGCATGTAAGCAATGGTAAATCTGCTTTGAGAAAGAATATAGGGTCCCTTTTTAGGGGACAGAATAGTGAAGGCATTTGGTTCAGCTGGCAAAATACTTGTAGGTCAAACACAAGCCAGAACCCAAGTAACACTGACAGGTATAGTGATGCAAATTCGTCATCTCACCAGTGATAGGAAGATTTCTGTCTACCTTAATTTATGAGATCCAAGACAATGACACACTCAGTTTCATAAACAACGTCGTACCTCCCAAGGAATGACTCCTGAAGTTGTCTTCTCTCTTCCACATATACACATATATGAATGCATACATAATTGCTTATATACTTAGACAAGCACACACACAAGTCACCAATGCACCAACATACACACCAAGAAGACAAGTGTTGACTTGATTTACATGTGTACCTTTAAATGTTTCTTAATTCTCTTCAATCACTTTGAATAAACTGTTGAGCCTACTAGATATCTAGCTATTCTAGAGGATCCAAATGTATTATGATGTGCTGATATAAACTATGTTTTAGGTGAAAGGTTTTATCCATGTGAGGAAATTAGGAGACATGTTGAATTTTAAGCAACTGTGAAAGTATGTGCTCAGTGAATCATTAATCTTTAAGGGTGTTACCAACAGAAACTAAGGATTGGATGGAAATGCCCGCAGAGGTAATAAAAAAGAATCATCAAGAGAGCAGATAGAAAGACTGAAAGGAGTGGGTGTAGGTGTGTTAGCCTGGGACTCTGCAGTTTTAACCGGAGGAATGTGACTAGGAGCCTGGCCTAGTTATTGTAGGATTTCAATATTGGCATTAGCGAGATAAGGGTAGAGCCAAATACATACATAAAAAGAGGAAAGTTATCTTCTCTGTCTGATCACTTCCAGGGGCATCCTTCATTTGTCCTCTCACAGGCCCCTGATAAGCCTTTCTGCAGTTCATGTCACAAAAGAATGGACTCTGACGCTGGCCTGTCTCTTTGATTGCTTCTACTTCTTTATCTCCTACCACAAGGCAGGGAACTGTCTTTGCTTAAGCATGACTTGGCATATGTAAATGTTAGCACAGGCGTGCCACTGCATTGAGGCGAGCGAATGAATGGATGGGCACAGCCTGTACCTACAAGTGTTCTGTCACAAACTCCCTTGGAGGGCGCACATCAGTCTCTGGTAGGAGCGTCCTCTGTTTAGGATGGCCACTTAGCTTCCATGCCCAAGTAAGGACAGTCAAGAGAGAAATGAATGACATTATAAATATACTAAGATAACAGCATGAAGTCAGACTGCTCAAAAGAAATGTTTCCTCCTTTTCTTTTTCTCCAGAGGTGACAAGAGGTTTCACTTAGATAAACTTGACAGAATTTTTCAACTTTTTAAGGATATTTTTAACAAAAAGAGTATCTTATATCTTGAAGCAGGGTTCTGCTTACACTTTCCAATACCAGCCTTTTAAAACACAGAACTTAGAAATCACTGGGAATATTTTCTAAGAAACAGATTCAAAAGGAAAATGACTTCTTTACAGGTGATGTTGAATTTTCTAGGGAAATCCAGGAATCCATGCCTTATGAAAACTCCCAGTGATTCTAGGATATAGTTAGAAGTAATGAGGAGAGACATCTGTGAAATTTCCTCTGCATTGAGCTCAATAATTAATATTTTGGATTGGCAAAGATAGAAGATGTGGAAGGATCACTAGTATGAATTTATAGGTCTTATAACAGTGCCCCTCCCACCCAAAGACCCATTTGATTTAACTCACATATAAGGAGCCTACATCCAGCATTCTAAGCCTTGGTAGCTAGGTTCCAAGCCAGCTGACTCATTTCATTCCACCTTTTTTTCCCTTCAAAATGTTTACAACAGAGTGTCTAACAGTCTGCACTGTGATCTTGTTGCTTAATCCCCAAGGGACATGACTGCTCTTTACTAGTCCTTACCCCTGAAAGATTCTGTCACCTCCTTTATGGTGATAATGGCTAAGGTCATAAACCTTTGTAGTCACACTCAAACCACATGTAAACCCTATCAACCCAGATACACCTGTTAGAAGAGGGAGTTTCTTATCACTCTCTTTTGAGCCAAAATTTCCTATGTTCTACGCTAGAGACATACAGCTCAGCGATGTAAGCCCTTAGTGGCCTTTGGGCATATCTGGGTCACTTTGGTACTTTGTCTGGAGCCTGAAAATAATTGCTTAAAAGACACTAAAGGGAGAACCTCATAAGATATGAAAATGGAGCCTTGGAGCCAGAAAACAACTTCCAGTTGCTTTATGAGTAGGAAAAGGCAAAGGCTCAGAATCATAAAAGTCAAATCCAATATATAATAGAAAGATGAAAGTGGAAATAAAGGAAGAAGGTGATGAAATGAAATGTATAAAATGCCTTTTTTATTTAGATGTCTTAAGAAAATCATGTGGTATGTTTTGTCTCTCTATGTCCAAACTCTATGGGCATCCATAAAAACATTGTGCTTTGCAGTATACATTTTTTTGAAAGCAGGAGATAATTTTACATTGGGTATCAATCCAATAGATACAAACTAACACAAGAGAGCTCATATGAGTTTCTTTTGATTGAATTCTCTGCTCATAAAAACAGTATATTTACATTTCTGAGAAATAATGGAGAATGGGTTTACATGAATTTTGATAGCTTTGTTCAATCTTTAAATCCACCTGAATTCCATCTTTGGTCTTTGACTTTTGAGTCCTCTGATGTAATGTTGTCTTACAAATGAGTCCCTCATTTCCCTTGGAGGTTAAGTGATGAGCTTTGCCTGGCAGTCAGGTGCAGGGTTAAGATTAGAGAACAGACCAAGAGGTTCCAGTGCTTGCTAGACTTCCAAAGATAGGCTTATTATACAACTCAATATTCTGAGAGAATCTTCTGATTTTATTTTTACACCACGTTTTTTAATGTTTGATGTTTGTATAGTTTTGCAGACAGAGTACACAAGAAGGTTTCACAAGTCAAAATTTCCAGACCATGATTCTTTTTCTTCAGAAGCTAGCACAAACCAGGGAGAATTTTCTGAGTAAATATATTTAATTCATACAATAAACATATGTAAAGTTAATAATCCAATGAGTATTTATTTGGCCTACTAAGTTTCTAGTAACTTACCACAAATTATATAAGGGTTACAATAAAGATCACAAAGGAATTACAAATATACGTAGCCCAGGGAATCAATTCATGATTAATTCCTTATTTCTCCAATTCATTTATTTATGATTGTTAAATTAATGGAAAGAGAACTTTATCTGGGAAGGATTAGTAGCATCAGATGGATAAAACATCAATGGTGCAGAGGTCAGACTTATTCCAGGCACAGCACATAACCTCACATTCTCTCTTTCAAATAAACTCCAGAGCAGAAAGGAGAAGTGAGAGTTTGTGAAGAGCCTATGTGCTGATAGACATGCAGTATTTCTGCCATGAGTGTGATTGAAAATGATTTCAATAGAAATTAAATATTTACGTTTTCATGATGCAGCTATGCAGGTTTTCTTTAAATCGGAGAAATAGAACAATTTGATTATATCCCACGCCCTTTGGTACTCTTTCAGTAAAAACATCACAAAGAACAGGCCACTACAAACACTTAAAAAAAATCCCCTTCCACTTAATGTAGGAGAAAAACAGCCCTTAAGATTAACTGTGAGGCTTTCAGCAGAGTATTGCCTAATTAAGGATGACCAAAGAAGAGGGGACCTCAGAGACTCCTTTAATTTGACAGGCTGGATACTTAGCATGTTCAAAAGGAGGTTCTCCGGGGCAGATCTAAGATCTATTCCATTAGTATAGACCTCTGGAACTGTGCTCAGACAATAGCGCCCAACAAAGGAATAACTTGCTTCCACGAATAACAAACATTTGCAGTATTTGCTTGCCCCGTTTCTCACCTTTTTAGTAGAGATTTCATTACTGAAATGAAAGAGCTGTTTTATGGAACAATTGCTGCAGGGTAGAGGCTTCCCTGAAGGTGTGGATCTAGCCACAGCAGCCTTGAGTATCATCTCTATCTGCAGGTCGGGTCAGAACATTTTGAAGAGATGTGAGCTGCAATGAAGCACTAGCACTTCTGCTCTTTTCAGCAAACGGTGTTTTTAAGGCTGCTTTGTTCTTCTCTGTTAAAGCTCCACAGTACTAAATGCTTATTGATACTCAAAAGACACAGTGACACAGGAAGAGAAGCAGTGCCTGCTAATTACCTTAAATGTGGAGATGGGGAGAGAGGCAGAAAGATATGAGTACATGCTATAAACAATTCAGAAGAAAAAAGAATGACCCACAGAGGAGAGATCTGCTAATTCAGGCAACAAAACAGGCACTTGAGCTGTGTTGTGTTCTCTGTCTGCCTCTCTCTCCCTCTCTCTCTCTCTCTCTCATACATACATACATACATACATACATACATACATACATACATACATGCACACACAAACACACATCTCTTTCATTTTCAATCTCCCCTTCCCTCCCCACTTCCTTCCCTCCAGTCCTCTCCCTCCTGGAAAAATATATAACATAGTTTGGATATATACATATACAGTTGTCAAGGGAATTAATATTTATTTTATGTCTCATAGTTGATTTTATGTGTGGAACATGTGAGCATACATACATACATACATACATATGTGTGTGTGCTTATCTCTGTGTACATGTGTGTGCCAGTGCATGTTCACCTATGTGCATATCACATATGGGAGCAAGAGGTAATGATGGGTTGGGCAGTAGTAGCACACACCTTTACCCCAGCACTTGAGAAGTACAGGCAGGCAGATCTGAGTTTGAGGCCAGCCTGGTCTACAGGAGCTACTTCCAGGATAGGCTCCAAAGCTACAGAGAAACCCTGTCTTGAAAATCCAAGAAAAAAAAAAGGTAATGATGGATGTTTTCCTCAGTCACTTTCCACTTTGGTTTTGGGACATGGTCTCTCACTGAATCTGGAGGGAAGCTGGCTAGGCTAGCTGGTCAGCAATTTCCAGGAGTCCATCTGTCTTTGCCTCCCTAACACTGAGATTATAAGCAAAAACTACAATTCTAGGGTTTTCCACAATGACCATATTCACACAGGATAGCCTTCAACCCAGGACACTGGCCTCGAACTCTCAAGTACCAATCCTGCTCCAACGCCCTGAGTTGCTGGGATTACAGGCATGAGCCACTATGCCTGGCCCAGTTCTAGGCTTTTTACATATATGTTGGGCATCTGCATAACAAGCAAGTCACTGACACAGTCATCTCACTGGCTGCTGGAATAATTAATCATTATAATAACAGGAGCACCTAATACTATTATCAGCAAATTTCCTGTGCACGATGCAACATTACTACATTTCTTTTGCTGCACAGAAAATATTTTCTAATATAAATGCAACTTTGAATGTACATCTCTTCAATCAATGCTCCACTAATAACAAATAAGAGTTGGTATACTCTGTTTTGATGAGTTGTACATTTAAAAGAGTGAATCCATATATAAATGAAAATGATGTACCTTTCTCCTATTTGGCTTATTTTACTAAGACTCTTTGGATCCATCCCATTTTGTAACAAGTGATATAAACTCTCCCTTGTTATAGCTGAACAATGTTCTGGTGTGTGTAACATGGTTGATATATATCACGTTTAAATCATCCATTCATTCCTTGTTGAGCATGTAGATCTTTTCCTTATTCTGGGCATCAGCAGCAATAACGCCACAGTGAAGACTAAGGACATATGCACATGATGCTAGGCTCATGTCCCTTTCCTGGGAGAGGAAAGAGCGTGTGATTTGCTTTCATATCCCAGATGACTCTAGACGGACTGGCCTCTATTCTGCTCTTATCTACATTTTCTCGTCTCCTAGTCTTCATTTGATTGTCCACTGTTTGGAGTGTCAATATTTTCAGACTTCACTCCTCTCTTCCCTTGTTGTTAAACCTTTCAGACTTTAACTAATAAACATACCCATGTTTCTTGTTTACATGTTACATGCATAAGTAAAAAGGAATAAATTTAGCTTTTTTTCCCATCTCACCAACCATAGATCCTTTATAAAGAGTTTTGTTGTTGTTGTTGTTTTTATCCCAGTTATCACCTTGAATTATGTGCCAAGATCACTGTTGTTGGTTTTCCTTATCGTTCAGTGCCACTTTACTATGGCATTGTCTGTGATCTTGCCTGTATTTGCTCATTTTTGGGGATGTTTTGCTCATTTTTTTTGCCTTGTATTTGTTTTTACTTTTTAAAAAGTAATGTCTCAGTTTGTTTTCTATTGCTTTAATAAAACATCTTGACCAAAAACAACTTGAAAGGAAAATAATTTTTCTTTTATTTCTTCCTTATTTTTTCTTACATACTTAAATCATAATCCACCCTAGAGGGAAGTCATGGCAGGAACTGAAGCAAAGGCCACAGAGAAGCAGAGGACCAGTGCTTGCTTGCTTCTGGTGGTTTTCTGTCTGCTTTTTTATACTACTCAGGACCACCTGCCCAGTCGTTACGACTCCCAAAGTGTACTGGCCCCTCTCACATCAATTATTAATTAAGAAAATGCCCCAAAGACACACCAAGAGACAAATCTGATGGAGGCAATTCCTCAATTGAGGCTCCCTATTTCCATATGACTCTAGCTTGTACCAATGGCAATAACTACCACATTCAAAATATTTGCCACTAAACCCTTTATCTTGGTACTGAAGTTTGTATCACTGACTTGTGCTTGGTATTTTCTCCCTCAAATTAGCAGCCAACTAAATGCTTCAATTGTATTCTTATCGGGGACCTGAATAATCATTTCTTCAAGGTAACTCAGGCCAACTGTAGACACAATCAATCCCATCTTTCTCTCAACCGTTGCCTCCAGTTTCTGCATTTTGCCTTATTGCTAAAGCTATAAACCTGGGCCATATAAGATATTACTTCCCCATTTCCTCTGTTTTGGTTTCACTGACCATACAATCAGCTCTCATATTTTGCATCCTTTCCTCTTGATATAACATCCTTCAGAAATGCTGTCTCTGTTTGAAACCCTCATCAATATTTCATGAATTGTTTCAATATGACTTTTGTCTAGTGTGTCCCCAATCTTTCCCCAGGCTATTCATCACACCATTGCAGTCAGTGATATATTTCAGATGTACAAATCGGATGATATCTTCAGACTATGTAAAAATCCTCCAACCCCCTTTTTGACTTAGAATGGACCAGTTACAGGATGTTCAAGGACTATTTTTATATAATAGACACTCTCTAGTTTTCTTTTTATTTCATTCCTTTAAAACTCAGCTCACTCTTCACATTGTCCAGGAATTCCTCCGGGTGTTTGCAGTTAGAGCTAGTACCTATGTGATCTGCCCTCTGTCATTTAGAATCACCTTCTCACTTTTCTACTCTATTTTCTAGATATCCTGCTCACTACTCTGTGAGATATTTGTGAGCAGAGACTGCATCTTTTAACCCCGTGTTTCTAGCACACAATACAGAAAATAGGTATTTCACAAATGCTAGAAGAAATTATATGGGAATCACTTTCTAGCCAGTGGTCATGGAGCCAGTAGGTCAGTACCAAATAAATATCTCCTTATTCTTCTTCTGTTTTTTTTTTTTTTTTTCGTCTCTGAGACAGGGTTTCTCTGTGTAGCTTTGGAGCCTGTCCTAGAACTTGCTTTCGTAGACCAGGCTGGCCTCGAACTCATAGAGATCCGCCTGCCTCTGCCTCCCAGGTGCTGGGATTAAAGGCGTGTGCCACCACCACCCGGCTATATTTCCATGTTATATGACTCAGCATGTGATGCTTTCAGCCATGGTCTTACCTTCAGTTTCCGGAAGGTAACCAATAGTGCCGTCAGTAACATCGAATGTTTTTTCTTTTTATTTGTCTAGGTTTTGTTGTTGTAGTTGTTTGTTTGTTGGTGTCTTGCTACTGTGTATGCCTGGTTAGCAGGTAGATAATCATTCAGGGTTGCTCCTGTCTCTGCTTCCCATGTTACCGTAGAAATACTGGGATTTCAGACAGGGACCATTCCTAGATTGGTCCTAGATTTGTATGGGTATGGGGGTTTCAAACTAAGGGTCTCATTCTTGCATAGCAAGCTGTTTATCCACTGAGCTATGTCTCCAGGATAAATTCTGTTTTAAAATTTTTGTATTTTTTTGTTTACTTATTTATTCTGTTATGTGGATGAATGTTTTGTCACAATCATGTCTCTTCAAGAAGACAGTCAGATCTACAGCAACTCGAGTTACAGATAGTTGTCAACTTCCCTGTGGGTGATGAGCACTGAATCCAGTAAGAGGAATCAATGTTCTTAAACACTGAATATTCTCCCCAGTCTTACTTTTCCATTCTTAAGCTGAGAACTCCAGACATAAGACATTACTAAACCAACAAACCATTGTTAACTAGAGAAAATGCCTATGGCTAGACTGTTGCACAGGGAAGGAACTTCTAGGACACCTTTTCTAGGCAAAGAACTTAGAGGGGAAGCATATCTCTATGGCTTTGACTGATCCAGAATGACACAATCTAGTAGCAAATACATGAAAGCATCTTTAAATCTAACAAGTTTGCCTAAGCGAAATCTAGACAAGAAACAGACCTCTAAAATAAGAGTTAGTATATTTTAACACTAGAGTGCTTTCTCGATCACATTAAGGCATGCTAACAATTTCCCATAAATATGACAGTTATGAGGCAATTAATGGAATACTTTGCAAAGCAGTTGCAAAAATGAGGGAAAGAACTGGATAAGTAATAGCTGAAGTAAAAAATGCAACAGCTATAAATATAGATAATAGCTTCCATTAAAAGTGTCTCCCAACATTGGAAAGTTTAATCACAGTAGCACTCAAATCATTGGTTACACTCTATTTCACAGTTACCCAGCATGGGAAAATTTACCCATCATTAAGTATGATAGGCTCCACATTTTTTTATAATATCAGGTCAGCAGTGGAAAATTTTGTTAGCTGATTTCATTAGCAAGTTTTAGTTTCATATAATTCTGAGAGTAATCATTTAAAAAACAAGTGCTAATTGTTAAATTGTAGCTACCCATTGGTATTTATATGAGTTCAGTGATACCCTGTAGAATAGGAGGGATGTTTCAGAATTCATGTGAATTGAGATCACTACATAAGGTTGAATAAATTTAACCAAGTACAAAGATATTCACCCCAAACAAAGTTATAGAAAAAGTAGGTGAGAGGGGTATTTGTTTCAAATACAAGGGAATTATTTAATATTTTGGATATTTACAATTATCATATGCATTTCTAACAACCTTCTTTTAAAAGCGAAAATATTAACTTATACTGGTCCTTTCCAACAGCTCACGAGTCACTACTTCTCAACAATGCTCTAAAGCACATTTATTCTTAGAAGTATAATTTGCCATTTATTGTCTTATGACTCTTAATTCCACAATGTTAATTACTTCCAAGAATTTTATTCTAAGAACTGATATATTTTCACAAAAGCACTTTAAAGCTCTTCTATTAAAAATAATGTATGAAAGTAAATAAAATGGAATACAACACAGGTATTAAGATATATGCTTATAATAATTTAATGAAATAAATCATCAAGAGTAGAAATGGCAAAACAAGTACTTATTGGTATGTATGCTATTTATATATCAATTACTGAAAGAAGAACACAAATTGAGTTATCTGTGATTGATGATTTTTGTTGTTATTGATTATTTACTATATTTTTAGCTTCTAAATTGTTTTAACTCTGGACTTTAGAGAAGAGAGATTTATCAGTTTTATTGTGAGGAAAGGAAACATTGTTAATAAAAGAACTCTAGTTGGAAATAATTGCATTAAGGGAATATTGTTAACATAATAATTCATTTGAGTCCAGCACTTCTAGTAAGTTAGATCCTTTGTACCCACATTGACAATTTTGTTTTCTGCCTTCTCAGACACAGTGCTACTAAATGTTCTTCTGACAAATGGCTACTGTGAACTTTAGAGCAGTTAGCATCCCAATTACTATCCATTTGGTTTCAGTTGATGATAATGTTATTTGTTTTTCCATCCAGCTCTCCACTGTTGCTTTGAGTAATGGGATAGGCAGAGAACACCATTCTTTGTGCTAAAGTAATTTAATAAGGATATTTAAACATAGCATTAGGTTATGAAAAGAAACTAGGTGTAAAGCATTGCCTACTAATTGACTGACTTTTTATTTGTGTCACAGAACTGATACTTGAAAGGTGATATTCTTATATTTCTTTGTTTGAACCTTTGAAGAAAATCAAATTCCGTAGGAATAATTAAAGTAACCTTTATAGAATTCAAGGTCAGTAAAGAGCTTCCTCGATTGAGAAGTGAGAATTTTTTTCCACTAATAACAGAATAAAGTCTGTATTCTGCTGTTATAAGTGATGGTAGGTGTCTTTGGTACTCTGATATATTCACAATGAATAGCTTAGTGGTGTAGTATGTTTTCTTGTTGTGCTGCAAGAAGAACTTAATCTTCCCAGGCTGGCACATTGAACACACTATCCCGACGGAGAATGCCTTGTTCTGTAGATAGATTCTTCTTTTCTCACAATTCTTAACACAGACCACGTAAAGTTGGCATGAAAAACATGGCGCCTGGCATCACTCATCACTATTCTGGTTCAGGAAATCACCAGAAATTTTAGTTTCAGCTGAAGCCATTCCTTCACTGTTGTTTTATCTATACCATGACTTCACTTATGCTATTGTCCTAGAGTTTGACTTAAACTTTGTTTAACTTCAAAGTTCAAGATTCTGGTCCTTATTGGTGATTTGTTGATTGTTGAGAGGCACTTAGAAAGGCTTGTGGTTCAGAGAGTGTTTGATGGTCCTCTTGCATCCACATCAGTGAACCTATCCATCATAGTAAAAATTATGATCTCCTGATATTAGGCAACCTAGATTCTTTCAGTCCTGAGCTCATTTTCAGTCTTACTTTGATTTACCCTCTTTACCTCTCCATCCGAATTCTAGTCATCTTTTGGATCTCGCATTCTGCTCCTAATTGTCTTTGAGAAAGCACAAAGCTATATATCCAAACCGGAATGTCAAATTATTTGTCATATTTTTATCACTCTTGGTTCTTGTAACATTTAAAAGACTCTAAGACCCTCTGGTAGCTAAATTTTTAGTCGAATACCATGGCTTATCAAAAATCCAGAACATATTTAGTTGTTTCCCCTTCTTTCGTCTCAACCAGCTTAGGTCTTTGATGGAGGAAGGTCATTGGTTAATGAAATAAAGAAGCTGCTTGCCCTGATAGGTTAAAACATAGGTGGGAGGAGTAAACAGAACAGAATGCTGGGAGGAAGAGGAAGTGAGGTCAGACTCCACAGCTCTCCTCTCGGGGGCAGAGGCCTCAGAGAGACACGATGCTCCACTCTTGTGGGCAGAGGACAGCTCTGCTCTCTGAGGCACAGGCAGTGAAGCTCCGACCCAGGATGGACGTAGGCTAGAATCTCCCTGGTAAGCCACCTTGTGGTCTACAGCAGATTATTAGAAATGGGCTAGTCCAGGTGCGAGAGTTAGCCTAGAAGAGGCTAGATAGAAATGGGTCAAGCAGTGATTAAAAGAATACAGTTTCCATGTAATTATTTTGGGGCATAAGCTAGCCAAGCGGCTGGGGTGCTGGGGACTCAGCCCCGCCATTCCTATTTCAACAGGTCTTGATGTAGGACTCTGCATCATGAACTTGATCATTCTATTCTCTTTCTCCCTTTCGTTTTCACTCTCTGAGTCATTTTCCTTTTAGTGGTTCCACTCTGAATCTAATTACTCCAGATATATAGTACTAACCTTGTACTCTTGTCTCAGTTTTTCTGACCAGCTCTAGAAGTAATAATGATAAATTCTGAAATAAGCTTCATCTCTAACACAAGAAGGTCAGGTCTACAATTTGTGATAGCATTGACTGTTTTGCTTATACAAATTGAGCTTATATTTTATATTTCTTTTATAATCTGCTCTATAGAGATCCCCCTTCCTCACAGGAGGTCTAAGAAAGAAAAACATCACCCAACAAATACTCAGTTTGACAGGTTTTATAGACACATAATATCTACTTACTCCAGTCCTATAAACATTTATGTACCCACAATTCTGAATAGATTTTCACTCATTTGTTTTATATGTAAATAGATTACATGAACATATGCAAGCAATTTAAATACCTAACAGTTGATTACTGAAGTTGAAAATAAAATGTATAATGTTATTGGGGGTATACATTTGCAGACTCATACTACTTTTTTCCAGGTCCTCACTTTTCAAAAAAATCTTCTTTTAACCGTCTTCCAGAACTTGGCACTTCTATTGTTTTAATTTTTTCATGTATAGAAAGTATCACTTTGGCATTATCACTTACTTAAAAAACTGCAGATTTTGGCTTGAATTAGGTTAATCATAACTCAGTTTTTTCTATTAGCCTTATTAAATATGCTAAGTGCTGATCATCCTAAACACCTTGTCTGTTCAGTCTTCACAATTACTTACTGAAGTTGAAATAATCCAAGCTTTATACAGCAGAATACCAAGACTGAGAATAATGATGCTTGCTACAGCCATTTTTGGTCAATATAGATTAAGACAAGTTTCAGAGAAACACATGTTTAAGAGATGACCTTTCTTGGAGAAACCACTGAAAAGGAGTCTGTTTGGGAGGTAACATCTCCTGAAATTCTTCCCTAGCTGTTAGAGGCCAGACTATTGCAGCAGGCATGGAGAATTTATGTCTATGCTTTATTTAATGCCCAATGCCCATAGTTTCTCTCATTTCTTTTAGAGCAAAGAAGAAAGCAGCCTGAGGCTGCAATGCAGATCATTTGGACGACAGGCATGGTTGTCAACTGTTTTCTTTAATTCTTTGAGAAAACCAGCTACTCTGAACATGGGTGCCTTGGAGTTCAATGGGACAATGCTATCTTTCCTCTAAGTGGGGATAGCTTAGTATGATTTCTTGGCAATATGAAATTGTCCCTTGCCTCAAAAATTATTAGCTAGAGGACTAAAAGGGAATATTCCAGCAATACTTTAAAAATTTGAATAGTTGTGTGTGTATGTGAGTGTGTGTTTGTGTGTGTGTGTGTGTGTGTGAGAGAGAGAGAGAGAGAGAGAGAGAGAGAGAGAGAGAAAGAGAGGGAGAGAGAGAGAGAGAGGAAATCTACAGAATTTAATAAATCTACATTTCTATTCTCAAGAACTGAGGTGCTATCCATTATCTCCAGACTTGCTAAGCTGTTGTTTACACCCACAACTCCTCCAGATCCATCTCAGTGCCATGCAGCTGAGCTCTAATTCACCCTCAGGGAAACCATACTTTTTCCCATTCATTCCCTTTCTTATTAAAAATAATGTATTTATTTTTTGAGAATTTTATACAATGTATTTTTATCATTTTAATTTCCCTCTCCCACTTCTCCCAGATCCTTTTCTATGCAACCTGCCTGACTTCATGTTCATTCTCTCTCTTAAAAACAAAACTAAACATTGGTGTCCAATTAATGTTTACAGACTCCTGATCATGAGTAATGCCCTAGATTTTGGTTAATATACCCAGTGTCATTCCAAAGAATGAAACTGAAAGAAATAAAATATTTCTTTCAAATATTCAAAGAAATAACAATAAATAGATTTATAAATGGCTAAATTAAGAAAGAAAACTTCACCAAGGGTCTGAAGCTATAAGCATTCTTATGCACTGCTGTGAGGAATATAGTTGATTGAACATGTTCTACTTTGCTTGAAGATGGATACCAGCTGATCTTTCATTTATATTCTTATTTACATACTTACTGGGAATAGTCATCCATTTGCAGCAGTTTACATATAATATTGAAGAAGAACGCTTAGAGGAAATTCCACATTAGCTCAGAATTGAGAATAATAGAGGGTTATTTATTTAAGGGTAGACTCACAAATCACAATCCTTTGCTGGAACAGAGAACAGCAACAGAATCCTGCAGCCAGAAAAGAGACCAGATTTGTGTCTTACATCAGTATAAATAGTATAAAAGGCCACACCCAAGTGGGCGGGTAACTTAAAGGCTACTGGCAGTAGGAATTCCTACAGCACCTCCCCTTTTTGTTTAAATAAGAGAGTTCTAAGCTCAATATAAAATTGTATACAATAAGAACAAATATATCAAGCAAGAAACATATGATAAATATTTTAACAATTACCCTATGCTAATATGTTTAAGTCTTGTATAATAAATAACTTGGCTAAATCATGAGAGAAAAGTAACTATAACTATCTGGTCTTCAGCCCCATCAAAGATCTGAGAAGGGAAATAATATTACTGAGTAAGCAGGAAGTATAATCAAAATACTTCCAAAATGTGCAACAAATGACAGAGACAACTGGCCACTTGGGCAATCACCAGAAGTCTCATTTGCAATGTTGGAGCAACCAACTTTGGTTAATTAGAGTAGCTGACAGACCATTTTCAAAGTCAAAAAAGTTTTCAAAACATCTTCCCTTGTCATGGCAAGATTTGATACTCTTTTCTTGTATCCTGTTTGTCCTGTCTGGACATTTTGCATTTTGTCAGTGGTTGATGTATGGGCAGTTACTTGCCCAAAGGCCAGTTTTGTAAGAAGAAAATGAGCTACAAGTGGAGTGTCTTTGGTGCTCAACATTCTCTCAGGAATAGATTTGTGCTGCCAGAAACAATCATATTTCACTTCAACAAAACCCTAAGTTATTTAAATGCCATATTCTACAGGTCTTTGAAGTGGTTGAAGATTACCTATCTAAGCAGAATACAATCTCTATGTATCTAGAGAACCTGATTAGTCTAACTATAAGTATGACAAACATAGATGACTATTGATCTATAATTCTTAGTACTTATATAACTTTAAGACTTCACATTAGAATATTATACAATAAACAGCTTTGCAACAATGAGGACAATGACCTCAAAATGTAAACAATGTATAAATATCTTGGTCAGAGGTAGAAATGTACATCGCAATATGATTAACATATTCTAAAATTGTATCAATATATAAAAATGTTGCCCACTGAAAACCTGAATAAGTGTCCATGGTGTGGTGTCCATATTTTAATTTTCCAAATTCTGCAAAATGGAATACATCCATCTGCCAGATTTCTTTCCTTTGAATACCCTTTGGATTAGTCCCTGCAGGCAACAGTGTTTAGTTATATAAAGAGCAAGTAGGTCATCTCTTTATAATCTCCTTAACTTGTTGCTATGTAATAGAAAACTCTTTCTTTAAACCATTGCTATTGACATGATATTTTTCTAAAATTCTGAGGCTTTCAATAAATAATTGATCAATTTCTATATTACTTTGTGCTAGAGGACCTGGCAGACCCATATGGGATTGGATGTGTGTCATGTATCTGCAACAAAGCCTATTCCTGATTATATCTTAAACCTGTATGAATAATGAAGTCAATTCTCTATCATCTGATATAAACTCAGTAGGTTTCAATATGCAAGACAACTCTTTCTGCATATTGTGAATCAGTAACTATATTAAGAGGTTCTTTAAAATTCCTTAGCACTATGAGAATAGATTATAATTCTGCCTTTTGGACAGAATTATAAGGGCTTTGTTCCACCTTACTTAATTCTTCTTATTTGTATCCTGCCTGCCCTGATTTGTTTGCATCAATATAAAATGAATGGGCTCCAGTTATTGGAGCATCATGTTCAATTCAGGGAAGAACCCAAGAACTTCCCTTTATAAGGTTAAGTTTATTGCTTTTGGGATAATTACTATTAATTTCTCCCAAAATATTAGCACAAGCTCTTTGCCATGGTTCCTTGTCTTCTCATAAATTTTTGATTTCATCAATAGTAAAAGATGCCATAATCTCTGCTGGTCTATACCTGCTAATTGACGAAGTCTCAATTTACCTTTAATAACTAATTCAGAGACTTTTTCCACATAAGTTTTTAATTTTTTACTTGGTTTATGTGGTAAAAAAAAGATCCGTTCTAAGATAATATCAATATGTGATTTCATTGAGGCACCTAGCCTATGGTCCTCATTCTGCACATATGATTCCAAGGTCTGAAGTTTCTCCTTTAAAGATAACACCTCATTCTTGGACATTATTTGGATAGTGTGCAGATTACCACCCAGAGAGATACTCTATATGCTAACCTATCATTTGATTGTCAAATTCAACAATATGAATTCTTTCAGATAATTTCTCAGTACCCTTAGACACTAATTCAATTTTGTCTGTTAAATTAGTGTAACCCTTTTCAATAGTATTGATTTTTCAGGTAACTTTTGATTTTTGATGGTATTAATCCTGTCAGATAGCTGTTCATTATTTGTCTGTAGAGACTGCATCATTTCTAAAAGTGTCTTATTCTTTCTTAAGGATATAGACTGAAGAAAAAAAACTGAGTCCCAATATCCAATAAATGGATGTATCACCATAACCATATAAGCCTTGCAGGATACAATCCATAGTATTAGCAAAAAGTTAACAAATGTTTCAATGATAATATAGTATGCCATATTGATTTATTAATAACTTACTATGAGATCTAATAAATTGTTTCAGGTATAATAATCTTTATTGTTCAGCAGATAGCATGGTTGCAGAGTCACGACTAGCAGCTATGCAACCAGTGGTGACACAAAGGGTACTGAGCCACTTTAGCTTCCTGCCTTGTCCTGGTAAAATACTGAGAAATATACTTTTCTTGACAAATTTAAAGCAATTAAATCAATTCCATATGCAGAAACTCATGGGCAGGGAGCACAAGTTGGAAGCTGCACATGATATGCCACACAGCAAGGAATGCCGCAGTGGGGGAGATGTTGTTCACAGCATGGAAAATTTCCAAGTTGCTGCATGCAGTTAGCTCTGCTGTGGTGGGGGTTTAGCAAAACAACTGACAAAAAAGCAAGCCAAGCAGGCAGAGTTGGGGGACTTTCTGAGCTATGGACTGGTTAGGCCCTCAGATCATTCACCAGGTAGGTGTGGAGTCAAAATCTATGTGGGGCACTAGATGAAGAAGAATGCTTAAAAGAAATTGCATATGAGCTCATAATTGAGAATAATAGAGGGTTATTCATTTAGGGGTAGACTTACAAATCACAGTCCTCTGCTGGAACAGAGAATAGCAACCGAATCTTGCAGCCGGAAAAGAGACTACACGAAAGTGGGCAGGTAACTTAAAGGCTACTGGCAGTAGAAATTCCTATAGCATAGTATCCCAAACTACAAATAAGACATGTATTTATCATCAATTGACTAAATACTTAAAAATTAAAGTACTATTGCACAATAAAAATGAATAAATTCCAAATATCTAATGAAGAAGATGATTCTTTTAAGTAAAGTAAAAAGAATAATAAAATGGATAAATTAATTTAATAATATTGTATCATAAAAAGTTCCAGTTAGGTCAGACAATATTGGATTTCTTCATAACTAAACTTACAAAAAGAAAAAAAACAAAATAAAAAAGAAATAAACAGGTAACACTAAACTAGGAGGTGGAGAAGCACAGCTTGGTAGAAATGACAAATAAAAAATAAACAAAGGCAAATAAAGAGAGACATTGGAAACACAGCTCTAAACAAGACATCTTCATCAAATTCCTACCCTTGGAGCTCAGGCATCCCCACAGAAGAGGAGGCAGAAGGTTTAGGGAAGACACTGTAGAAAGGTGGAAAGTTTAATATGAAGCTTTTCTGATGAAGAGTGCAGTACCTGCATTTGGTTACTATCATGCATATGGGATTTAGAAGAAGGAGGAAACAGGTCATAAGGATGGGAGGAAGATTAGAGTAAGCAAAGGTGACAGTAATCAGTATGTACTACATGCATAAATATAAAATTGTCAAGGAACAAATTCAATGGAAGATTATAAGTACTAATGATGTAGTAAAGACAAATATCATTTAGCAAGTCAAAAGAAGGAGGCTTACCGTAAGGTACATGACTAACTTACTTATTGTCCATTGACCAAGTCCACATTACTGAAGCATAAACACCTGCTTGTGGAGCAAGTCTCAGATCAAATCCGAAAGCAACTGGTTACCCCCACAACAGCATGCCACTAATACACCAGCAGAAAAGTCTTGTCTGGCAAGTTTGCTGTGATTTTTTCATAGCTAGTTATGCCTGAGAAATCTGACTTGTTATTGGTAACTTTTAATCTCACAATTAAATGGGCTTATGCATATTCCTCTTTCCCTGAAGAGAAGCACTTCAAATGGTGCCCTCCCACCAAGAATGCACTGGGGAAACTTACTTCCCTGTTGAAATCTTATACTCTGACAGACTTTTATGTATGGTGGACAAATAGCTTCCAACCCAGACTATTCTCAGTATATTGCTGAAGGACACCATATCCCCAAGTGTAGAAATTTAGCACTCTTTCTAAGGCTTGGCTTTTACAAAATGATAGGGGTAGGAGTCATTAGAAATTTATAAATTGCCTTTGGTAGAATTGCCATTTTTACTATGTTGATCCTCCCAATCCAAGAGCAAGGGAGGTCCATCCATTTTCTGGTATCCTCTTC
>NW_004949102.1:4042801-4054097 GCF_000317375.1 Microtus ochrogaster | reverse complement strand
CCCTTCTTCATGTTCTGGCTCTGTGAGAGCCTAGCCTTTTTGGTTGTTCACTTTCCTAGACATGGAAAGAGGGAGGCGGACCTTGGACTTTCCACAGGGCAGGGAACCCTGACTGCTCTATGGACTGGAGAGGGAGGGGGAGAGGAGCTTGGGAGAGGGGGAGAAGGGTGGCAGGAGGGGGAGGGAAATGGGAGGCTGGGAGGAGGTGGATTCTTTTTTTTTCCTTTTCTCAATAAAAAAAAAAATTGAAAAGATAAAAAAAAAGGAAGAAATTTAAAATATCTTAGGGTAACTCTAACCAAACAAGTGAAAGACCTGTATGACAAAAGCTTTATATCCTTTAAGAAAGAAATTGAAGAAGACACCAAAAATGGAAAGATCTCCCATGCTCTTGGATAGGTAGAATTAATGTAGTAAAAAAAAATTTGCAATTTTACTTAAAGCAACTTAGATTCAAGGAAATCTCCACCACAATCTGAGGAAAATTCTTAACAGACCTTGAAAGAACAATACTCAACTTCATATGAAAAAAAAAATCCTGGATAGCCAAAACAATCCTGTACAATGAGTAATCTTTTGGAGGCATCACAATCCCTGCCTTCAAAATCTGCTATAGAGCTACAGAAATGAAAACAGCCTGGTATTGGCATAAAAACAGACAGGAGAACCAAAGACCTGGATACCATTCCGTGCATCTATGAATACCTGATTTTTGACAAAGAAGCAAAAAATATAAAACTGAAGAAAGAAAGCATATTCAATAAATGGCGTTGGCATAACTGGATATCAACATGTAGAAGAATGCGAAAAGATCCATATCCATTGCCATGCACAAAACTCAAGTCCTAGTGGATCAAAAAACTCAACATAAAAACAACCACACTGAACCTTATAGAAGAGAAAGTGGGAAACACACTTGAATGCATAGGAAATTACTTCCTAAATATAACCCCAGAAGCACAGAGACCAACAATTAATAAATGGTACCTTCTGAAAGTAAGATGCTTCTGTAAAGCAAAGATACAGTCAACAAGATAAAACAACAACTTACAGAATGAGGAAAGGTCTTCACCAACCTCACATCAGACAGGGGGACTAATCTCCAAAATATACCAAGAACTCAAGAACTTGACATCAAATGAACAAATTATCCAATAAAAATGAGGTACAGACTTAAACAAAATTCTCAACAGAAGAATCTCAAATGGCTGAAAGAAACTTAAGGGAATGTTCAACATCCTTAACCATCAGAGAAATGCAAATCAAAACAACTCTGAGATTTGCTGGAGATTATGCTGGAGTGGATATGGAGTAAGGGAAACACTCCTCCATTGCTGGTGGGAGTGCAAACTGGTACTGCCGCTTTGGAAACCAGTATGGGGATTTCTCAGCAAATTAGGAAACAATCTACCTCAATACCCAACAATACCACTGTTGGGTTTATAACCAAAGGATGGTTAATTACACAACAAGGACAAGTGCTCAACTATGTTCATAGCAGCATTATTTGTAATAGTCAGAACCTGGAAACAACTTAGATGACATTCAATCAAAGAATGGATACAGAAAATGTGCTACATTTACACAATGGAATGCACAATAATGACAGCTTGAAAGCTGCATGTAAATGAATGGATCTAGAAAAAAAACATATTGAGTGAGGTAACTCAGACCCAGGAAGACAAATGTAATATGTCCTCATTCATAAGTGAGTTCTAGACATAAAGCAAAGGAAAATACCAACCTACAGTTCAGAATCCCAGACAATCTAGACAACAAAGAGGACCCTAAGGAGAAATATATGGATCTACGTAGAAAGGAAAAGAAAAAGGCAAGATCTCCATAGTAAATTGGGACTATGGGGGTCACAGGAAAGTGTAGAAGGGGAGGGGGAGGAAGAGAAGGGAGCGGAGAAAAATGTGTAGCCCAATAAAAACTAAAGAAAGAAATTTAAAAAATTATCTAGTCAAAGTCACTATAAGGAAAGGATAATACACAAATAGGAAATATTTCAGTAGTGGTCACAGTCTGCTATGACTGCATTAGCTTTCCTTTCAAATACAAGAACCAGGTTCAGAGACCTTGTGTAGACCCTTCTCTCTGTTATGGTGAGTTTACTGTGCTGACCTTTTATCTGGCATCTACTCTTATCTTCCTCCACATCTCATCTTTTTTTTCCTCTTCCCTGATGCTTACCTTCTCTTATGCACATATAATTCACATTCTGGGAAATGTATGTATGTGGCAATGCAGAATAAAGTATTAAAAAAAATTAACAGTTCTCTTTTTTATGGAATTCACAATTTCTTAGCTTCTGGACTTATTTTGGCTTATCTAGAAACCTCAGAAATATTTAAATAATTGTCTCACAAGATTGCTAATACTTTCCAAGTCACTTAACCCCTCTAAGTATCTTCTTTTTAATATGTGCATTTGGGATAATCATGCCTGGCTTATAAAGTCATGAGAATTAATGATACAAAAATCTCCCATATATAAAACATATCAAGAAATGTATAGAGCATTTAAATTACCCAACACATTAATTGATAATCTTTATACTTTTGAAAGATACATCCATCATTAGTGTCTCATTGTCCATTCATTCATACAGCAGACATTTAGTACTTGTTGTACATTGGGCATTTGGTAGGTTAAGGGTGCAATGATATGAATATTCCTGATCTAAGAAACCATGTAGTATAACAGGGAAAATGTTAACACAAGAACAATCACGAATAGGGCTAGATTGCTGTGAAAATATCCCGGCCTCTACAAATATATATTATAGTTTTGAAGTTCCTTTAGTGGTGGGATTATAAGCATGTACTAGAATGCTCAGCTTTATTTTGGGATTCTTAGGATAAACTTGTGCTTAAAAGCTAAACACTTTATTAATTGAACTACCTCTACACCCCTAGGGTAGCTTTGACAATCCAAGTAAACAACACTTGTGAAAAGAGTGGTTTGATTGCCCTTGAGAATTAACCAGGAATAATCAAAGCAGCAAAATAAATGGAAAGTTAAAAATAACTTCTAAAGTAAAATAAAACATCTTTATGGATATCTAACTGTATGAATAATTATGCTAATTAAAAATATGGATCTAAAGAAGGGGAAATCACTTGTGGTTTAAATGAGGTGTCCTACAGAGTCTCAGGAATTTGTATACTTAGGTTCCCGTAGGTAGAGCTGTGTGGGGAGATTTAGGAGGAAGCATGTTGTTGGAGGAGCTGAGTGTTGAAAGAAATATGTCTGAGTGAGTTTCTGCTGTGAGAACTTCTTCAGCCAATAGCCTTTAAAATACCAATCAATCTTGGGCGTGGTCTCATGTACTATAAATGCGGATGCCTGGGCCTCTTGGATGCTTGATTTGGTTCCAGTTCCCAGCGCATGCAGAGTGCTGTGGATGGCAACTATTGCTGTGAGTTTATCCCCTAGTAAACAAACCATTATTATACTCCAAAAAAAAAAAAAAAGAAATATGTCACCGGATTTTAGAGTTTAAATACCAGTGTTGTCCCAAGATTACTGTTTGTTGCTCGCACCTTGAGAAACAACTGTTTTAGCAACAATGCTGAGCATCTGTACTGTGATGCCCTACTATATTAGATTCCTATACTCCTGGAGTTGTGGTCACAATATTTTATTACAGCAATAAAAAAGGAACTACTACATCACTTAAGTTCCTGTATCATTAAATTTGATAGTCAAGAGACATCTGCTGTAGTGTGGGTCTTAAATATCCATGTGTAAAAAGCTGGGATCTAGCATGCTGCAATGGGAAGAAACAGAAATCTTAGGAGATGAAACCAAGTAGAAAGTTTTGAGTCTTTAAGGTATGGATGCAACAGAGATGTAGGGTGGGCTTCTGATCCCTTTCTCCTCTTCTGTCTTTCTTTACCTGAAAATGATTTGAGGGATTTTGCAGCACAAAATTGTGTTCTTGCCATGGTGTACTTCTAAAACTCAAAGCAGTGGAACCAACTACTCATTGACGGAAACACCCAAAATTATGAGCCAATTAACCCTTTTTTGGAATTATCTCAGCTACCTAGTAACAGCAAGCTTACACAAGCTCCTTCATATATCCAACTCTAAAAATATATATCTAGTAATTATAAGTCAATTCATGTCAATGCTATGCTTGGTATTTTGCATCATTGTCAGTGATAATAGGTTTCTGTTCTCTCACAGATGATTGGTTCAGTTTGGATGAAAACTCATATATTTATCTGTTTGTTTCAAACTAGTTTTTCTTTTTCATGGTAAAGAAGAGGAGCTGGGGCACAATGTACTTTCGGACTGATTTTCAATGCTATGTTGATATGACAATGTTGATAGTGGCATCTAGAGGTCTTGGGTCATTGGGTTCAGTTCTCATGTAGTACATGTGTGATTGTGCTCCAGAAGAGGAAATTATGAGAAGATAGAGGTTGGATAGCTTTCTAAAGGTGCCCCTATGTGGAGAAGAATGCAGATTTGCCACTACTTAGAAGTACAGAAGAATTTTTGTTAGTGGTGAGATGTCAATGGAGAGTATTAAGGTAGTGATACATCTGTAGAATAGGTTGTTTCTCCACATTAGTGAAAGGGGTAAGGACCCATAAATAAGTAATTATAAATATATGGATTGAGAAGGCAAATAACCGAATTTAGAGCCATTTTTTTCTGAACTTAAAACTCTTTCTTAATATTTCCAAAATATTTAAGGTCCAGAAAATTAAAATAAAATTTTGATATTTTATTTTGTTAGGCAGCTATATCATATAAAGTTCAAAACTCAGCTCTCTCTCTCTCTCTCTCTCTCTCTCTCTCTGTGTGCGTGTGTGTGTTTACTAATACGGAAGTTGTATTACTTGTATCAGGAAAGTGCCTTGTTACCTTAATAGTATGAAAAGATACATTCAATAAATATTTCTATGAAAACAATATAAAATTAGGTATTCTTGAATCTTCTTAAGCAAGGCTAACAACTAACAAATTCATTAGAATAGAAAGCTCAAATAAAGTGTGTACATTTATAATAATTACAAAATATTAAAGTTTTAGATCTATAATTTTTTCCTGTTTTGCATGATCTAACAATTGCATCATATGGCATTGAGAGACAATATAAAAATATTGCAAAAATGTACATTCATTTAATACATGATAATATACTGTGAACCCTTAAGCTTTTACATTATCAGGTGTGAAACAAAATGATTTAACAATTTGAGATATAAAGAGCATTAAAAATATATAACAATTAAAAAGAAAGTTGTAGTTATTTAGAAACTAATACATGTGATAGCAAATACCTCTGAATGAAAGGAAATATGGTATATTTTAACCATAAATGTATAAATTTTGAGTTAGTCATGAGCTGACTTGATAATCAGACCAGAGACAAGCTTATAAAGAAAGTAGATACCCCTCGCGGTCCTGAGTTCCTTGTTCGTGCTCCCTCTCCTTCTGCTCCTGATTTGGACCTTGAGATTTCTGTCAGGTGCTCCAATGTGAGTCTCTGTCTCCTTTCATCGCCTGATGACGATTAATATTCAGGAGGATGCCTATATGTTTGTCTTTGGATTCACCTTCTTATTTAGCTTCTCTAGGATTGCGAATTATAAGCTCAATGGAACTCAGGACCGCGAGGGGTACACCCACACACTGAGACAATGAGGATGTTCTATCCGGAATTCACCAAAGCCAGCTGGCCTGGGTCTGAAAAAAGCCTGGGATAAAACCTGACTTGCTGAACATAGCGGACAATGAGGACTACTGAGAACTCAAGAACAATGGCAATGGGTTTTTGATCCTACTGCACGTTCTGGCTTTGGGGGAGCCTAGGCAGTTTGGATGTTCACCTTACTAGACCTGGATGGAGGTGGGCGGTCCTTGGACTTCCCACAGGTCAGGGAACCCTGATTGCTCTTCAAGCTGATGAGGGAGGGGGACTTGATCGGGGGAGGGGGAGGGAAATGGGAGGCGGTGGCGGGGAGGAGGCAGAAATCCTTAATAAATAAATAAATTAAAAAAAAGAAAGTAGATAATTTTCTGCTGACAGTCTCCTTTACAATACTCTGTGACAAAATCACTCATTGGGAAATTGCTGTCACAAAATGTACACCACTTGTTGCTTAACAAACCTCACTCCATTCCTCTTGTGTCTCTTACTATCTATGCCATTGTGACAACTCTGCTGTTCACCAAGTCCCATCTTTAATTAGACCCTGGGAGAGATATAGCTTCTGAATGTACAGATTGGATTTCATAACCCTGTTTTATACTCTCTAAACATCTTTTATTTCTATGTCCCCAATTACTGTAATTATAATTTAATTATTTGTTAATTACAGCAGGGCAATGTGGGTGCTATTCATCACTGTAATTCTAGCTTCTGCCTTACTGCCTGGCATATGGTGATGCACCAGTTGTGTTTGCTGAGAAAAGGTCCTTCCCTTTCTTGATATCAGTCTTTCCATTAGTAAGAAAATATTTCACTATGAGATGTCTTTAGAGTTTCATCATCTGAAAGTTCTGCATTAATTTTCTTGCAATGTATTCTCATTTAAAACTTTATATCCGAGGAAAATCTGGCTTTTATTCTTAAATTGTTTGTGCTTCCAACTATAGTAATATATAGAATATCCATTTGGGATGGATTTCCTGCAGCAGGTACATTTTATGTGATGATTTTAGTGTTATGAAAATAAAATATTGAACTCATTAAACATGTGCTGGAAGACTATAAGCCCCCTGTGGGGAGGAAACATGCTTACTTATCTTTTGAAATTCTAATTCTAACACAGACGTTAGAGGAAAGCACAAATATTTGTTGAATTAGATAGGGAAGATAAGGTGAATAAAAAGTTAGGGAAGCAGGAAGAAGCACTGCTCTGGGAGTCTTTGGCAGTACCACCATCAGACTCTGGATTTCCCTGCCTCCACTCTCTGCTTCCCTAAAGCTAGGACTGCAGGTATGCCCCAGCTTGCCAGTGGGAGTTTTAATTTTTAGTAATAATTTTCAGAGGTGCAGACAAGCCTATTTCTAAGTCAATAATATGAGTTTGGAGTGATGGTTTAATAGTTAAGTCTCATACATGTATATACTGTACCCTGTTGAATCTTAGCTCCAATCTCTTCTAACTCTTCCCCTCCGTCATCCTCCCTTCCTGCACAAGTTCCTTTCCACATTCGTGCTTTTTTTGTTTTATGATCTACTGATTTTAACTATTACTGTTAGTATGGTAGTGGATTTAGAACTTCACACAGCTGAGTGCCCTGAGTTCCCCTCCGCAAAATCCAACAGTGGCCTTTGACCACTAGTTCAGCAGGGAGAGTTGAGCGCTATGATTCCCTCCAGATCCATAATTATGAAGCTTAGTCTTACACAGGTCCAGGGCAGGCAACCACTGCCTCTTTGAGATCTTGTTCCTTAATTTTTTTTTTTTTTTGTGCACCTTGTTCTGAAGAGTTTCCTGAGGATTAGAGAGGGTGATATAATGCCCTGGTTAAGGACAGAGTGCTCAGTCATTGTTTGTCTTAAGTATCCTAAGCAGTCACAATTCTCTCAATTTTTCCATTAATTTGCAAAGAGAAGCTTCTTCATGGATGAGAGTATCATTTCTCTATGGATGTAAACATGACAGTTTAGATAGTAGCTTGTGCTGTTTCAATTTAATTCTACAACTATGATGAGCTTCCCCTTTGGGTCTCTTACCTCAGCTATAGGTTTTTGAAGTAGCTAAAATTTGGCTTGTTTTAAAGAGGTTATGTATTTCTTCTTATGGATTGGGTCTCAAATCTGATCAAAACACAGTTGGATACCCTTTAACAATTAATGCCACTATTACAATAGTTGGTACAACTTTCCTAGCAAGTTGGCAGTGTAGCTTGCAAGATTAGCATCTGAGTAGCACCATGGTATTATATATCCCCAGCAGTCTATATAGTTCCTCCTAGCTTTATTTAGCTTATAATTTCAAGTTACTGTTCAATGTCATGATTAAGTCAGGCAGGAACTTGAAGCATAATGGAGTCACTCACTTGTAGGTTGAATCGCATCAATTCACATAGCCACGCAAATTCCTCACGGATGTGCTCATAGGCCAACCTAATCAAAACAATTCCTTATTGCAACTCTCAATAGCAGATGGTTATAGAACATGTGAAACTGACAACAGTACATATTACAGCTTCCCCTCAGTTTGCCCACAAACGTGGTGCTTTAAAACTTACGTTTCCATCCTTTGTCCCCAAAGTCTCATATTTATCTCATAAAACAAATGCAGTCTAACTTTAAGTCCGCAAAAGTCTTCAAAGTTTGAATGTATTAAAATCCCAGTCTCTTAACTGTGAGTTTCTATAAAAAGAAAAACATTTACTTCCCAAATATAATGGCACAGAATGTACTTTCTTATGCTCAAAGAGGGTAACTGGGGAATAGAACAGCAACACCAAAGCAACCCCACATTTGTCAGAATAATACAAACATGCAACTACACGTCTAGCATCTGGAGCCTATAACATAGTTATCCTGACTCTAAAACTCTTAGTTATTTCCCTTTCTGGCTCTGTCAGCTGAAACACACATAGCTTCTTAATGCTTCAAATGGCTCCACCCAACACCTGCAGTTTTCTTGGCAAAGGTTCCATGTTCGCGGAACTCTAGGATCCTGCGGTAGCCACTGCCAACTGAGGCTTCACTTTCCTGCCATTATCCCATGGCCTCTCGGTGCCTTTTTGCAGGGATTCCATTTCCATGACTCGGTGCCTGGTTTCAGCTCTTCTCCCTGGTTCACTCAACCTGCATCCTTTATGCTGTTAAAACGAGTCCTTTGTGGATAATGCTTACAACATCAGCAAGTTCTGTTACCAGCTGGAGATGTAACCCAGTCCTCTTGGGGCACAGATGTATTTCCCTGGTGGCTAAGAATGCTGAACACTTTCAAAATTTATTAGGCATTAATATTTCTAATTTGAGAGGCTGGAGTGATGGCTTAGTAGAGTACTTTCTGATTTTCCAGAATATGGGTTAACCACTCAGATGTAAGGTAGTTTACAGTGGCCTGTAACTCGAGCTCAGTAGATCTGAAACCTTTGGTCTTCACAGACACCTTGTCTCATGTGTGTTGACCCCCCCACAGACACATACACAGACACACACACAGACACACACCTCCTCACCCCATCACACACACAAGGCGCATACCCACATATACACCCACACAGACACACATTCCTTCATACCCCCACACAGACTCACAGATACACAAACATGCATACCACCTTACACAAAGGCACATACACATATACACACCCACACACAGACACACACATACATATATCTTCTCACCCTCTCACACACATTATGCACATACCCACATACATGTGCACACAGACACACATCCCTTCATACCCCCACACAGATGCACAGATACACACATACCCCACATACACACACATACCCCCTTACACTCAGGCTTGTACACACATACATACCCCCTCCCCCACACAGACACACACATACAAACACACGCACACACACCTACACATAATTAAAGATAAGTCTTAAAATATTTCTAACTTGGGGAGTTATTCAGTTTCTGGATATATATATATGAATATTCTAGATATTATATATTTGCTAAATACATAGGTGGCTCTATTGACAGTTTTGTTGCTGTACATAAACTTTTTAACTTAATGAAGTCCTGATTATCAGTCATTGGCCTTAATCCCCAAGTAATGGTAATCCTACCTAGCAAGTCATTGCATATACCTATATCTTCTCGGGTACCACCCCCCCCATTTTATTTCTCATAGTCTTAGGTTTTATATAGAGGTTCTAAATCTGGCTGGAGCTGTTAAATATAGTCCTTCTTCTACATATGTGTATCTGATTATTCCCAGCACCCTTTGTTGAAGAAGCTGCCTTTTCCCTAATGTGCAGTTTGGGCCTTTATGTTAAAAATCAGGTGCTTGTAGTTGCATGGGGTTATACCTGGGACCTATGTTTGATTCAATTCAACTATATTTGATTTGATTTAATTGATCTGCATCTATTTTGTGTCAAAATTTCTTGTGCTATTAATGTGTTTTCTGTAGCACAACTTGAAATTAGACAAGATAATACTTCCAGCAATATTCTTCTTAAAATGCTCTATTCATCCTTTGAGAATTTCACAGAGTATACTTTGATTACCTTTATGTCAAGTCCTCTCCTGAATTAATCAGTCTCAGATCTGCTCCTACATTCCTGTTGCCCACAACTTTGTGTCTTCTTTCTTTCTTTTTATTTTAAAAAATATTAACAACAATTGACTCTAGTTTGTGCTTCTCATACACTTGCAGGTGTAAAGCTACCCACTAGAATGTGTTTAACATACTTGGAGTCATATCTTTAAAGAAAACCAGCTCTCTCTCTTCTAGAATCTATCAATTCTGCATAGTACCTACATCTCCAGTATTGTTATTATTATTTGGGATTGCTCTATGTGAGTCCATGTAAATTTGAATTTTTATTTTTCTACTTCCATGAAGAATGGAGTTGTTGTTCTGACTGAGGTTGTGTTAAATCTGCAGATTGCTTTTGATAGAATGTTTTTTTTTAAAAAAATGTAATTTTTACAATAATAAGTTTACAAATTCATGCGGCTGGGAAGATTTTTCAATCTTATAGTGTCTTCCAATGTTTCTTTATTTACTATTTTGATATATTTTCATTGTTCAGATCTTTCACCTCTTTGATCATGTTTATTCTATGGATTTCTTTGAACATACTAGAATTATGATTGCTTTACTAGTTCTTCTGTTTGTAATTGGTATATAGGAGGTTATAGATTTCTGTGTGTTAATTTTATATACTGCCACTCTGCTGGAAGTTTCCATAAGGTGTAGCAGCTGTCTGGTGGAGTCTTCAGCACCTCTTCTCTAGAGAGTTGTCATTTACAAGTGAGGAGTCCTTGATTTCCTTATCTATTTTTTATTAATTTTATCCTCCTTGCTTGTCACATTGCTAGAAATATAATCATTATATGGAAACAGAATGGAGAGAATTGACATCCTCATCTTTGTCTTGATTTTAGTGGGAATTATTTGATTTTTCTCTTTAGTACAATGTTGGCTAAAAGTTTGATGCATATAGCCTTTAATATGAAAAAATGAGTTTGTGCTGTGTGTGCCTAATCCAGGTAGGACTTTTTAATTTATTATCTATCTATCTATCTATCTATCTATCTATCTATCTATCATCTATCATCTATCTATCTATCTATCTATCTATCTATCTATCTATCTATCTATCTAT
>NW_004949102.1:4002088-4042586 GCF_000317375.1 Microtus ochrogaster | reverse complement strand
ATCTATCTATCATCTATCTATCTATCATCTATCTATCTATCTATCTATCTATCTATCTATCTATCTATCTATCTATCTATCTATCTATCTATCATCTATCCACATTTTGTCATCCAGCCTGCAGTTATCCTTCCTTCCTCTCTTTCCATTCCTACCCCCTTCACATCCACTCCTCCTCCATTTCTCTTCAGAAAATGGCAAGCATCCCTTGAATATCAACCAGCCATGGCCTATCAAGATGCAACAAGACTAGGAACTTCCTTCCCTATCAAGACTGGACAAGGCAACCTGGCAGACATCACTGGTAGACAGGAGGGGGTATGGATGGGGAGGTAGGGATGGGAACATTAGTGATCAGGCAGGGGAAAAACAGAGGGAAAGAGTACTGGGAGAGACAATATGAATCAGGATGGGTAGAGGATCTCTGGGACTAGCTAGAAACCTAGTGTAATGGAAACTCCCATGAATCCATGAGGGTGACCTCAGCTAAGGCTCCTAGAAGTGGGGAATACGGAGCCTGAATTTGCCTTCACCTATAACTAGGCAAGACTTCCAGTGGGCACCAAGTGAGTGACAAAACCTTCAGTCTATAAATTTGTCCTGCCTATGAGATACGCTGGGGTAAAAGGGGCACAGAAACTGTATTTAGGTCTTTTATCATGAAGGAATGCTAGATTTTGTCAAAGGCATTTGCTGTATCTACTGAGAAGATGAGGTGTTTGTATCCTTGAGTTCATTTATGTGGTAGAATACCATTATTGATTTACTTATGTTGAAATAAATAGCCCTGTATCACTGGAATAAAGCAGGTGATATTTTTAATGTTTTTTTGAGTTCAGGTTACAGGTATTTACTGAAAAGTTTTCTGTCAATGTGTATCAGAGCAAGTGGTTTATTATTTTCTCTTTTTGTGTATGAATCATTATCTTTTTTAGTTGTCAGTGTGGTTTCTGGCTTCATAAAAATAATCTAGACATATTCTCTCCTTCTCTACTTTATAGAATTTTTTGAGAAACAGATTCTTTGGTAAATTCATCTGTTTTTTGTTTTGTGTTTTTCTTTATTTTTAAATTGGTGCTTCAGTCTCTTCGTTTGTGATGTTTCCCTTTAACTTTATGTCTGCTCTTGTTTTAACTTTCATAGGTCATATGATCCTATGATATGCATTCATAGATCCGTCTATTTCTTTAAGGTTTTCCAAATTTTTCAAGTGTGTCCTTATATCTTCTGGATTCCATTGCTATCTGTTGTTCATTCATAATCCTATTAATTGGGTTTTCTCTCTTCTTTCTTTAGGTTGATTTGGCTAAAGATTTGTCAATTTTGTTTAGTTTTTTAAAGAACCCACTTTGTTCTCATCAATCTTTTAAAATTCTCTGTTGCTTGTTTGTAAACTGCCATTTGGTGTCAACTACTATGGGATTAGTAGTTTGCCGTAGTGGCATTTATCTTTCATTTTCATGTTATTAGTGCTTGTACGCTGGGGATTACCATATGGAGTTAATGTGTTAGTTCAGCGACCTTTTTGCTGTCTACACAGTGTGTGTAAGCAGGGTGGGCAAGGGGTGTGCTGGAAGCAAGAGGACTGGCAATTCTTTAACTTCTGGACTGGATGCTGGTCGGAAGGGGAAGTATGCAAGGGAAGAGCAGGTTCTGAGATGTCTTGTTCCTCAGGGCCAGGTAACTGGTGAATGGCAGAACTGTTGAGGCAGAGACTCTGGGAATGTCTGCCCTATCTTCACCCACAGAGCAAGTAGAGAGAAAGGAAACCATGAACACTCATTTACTATTTACTCAGTTATTTCCCTTCCTCTACCTTTACTCTTAGGTATTTATAAGCCAATGGCAGTTGCTAGGTGACTTTCTCCTGGGAATCTGTCTAGCTATCTAATAGCCTTTTTTTGTTGTTGCCATAGCAGCTCGCAATAAACAAATGCTGTTTTCCCTTCAAGACTGTCTTGATTTAGCCAATTGCAGTTTCTTTCATTATTATAATTATACTAAATCATATTCTTCTTTTAATCATGCAAGTTCTCAGAGGCCAGAAAGTTGTTTCTCTGGTATCTGACTCAGTTTGCGGTGGATGGAAAGTTTCTTAGAAACTGATTTGACTCATTAACCAGTATAACTGAACATAATAATGAACATGGACCTGGAATTACTGCGATGTCTAGAGTATCGATAAAACTTAGTGAACAATTCTATAGATGCAAACACGGGGGGTGTGAACACTCATTTCAGGAAGACAACATGACATCTTACTTAAAGGAGAACAAATCTCTCTCTCTCTCTCTCTCTCTCTCTCTCTCTCTCTCTCTCTCTCCCACACACACACACACACACACACATCACATCACAGAGACTGTAATCATCTGCATTTAAGCACTATAGCTAGGGAAAACACGATTCCTGTTTTATCTCTTAGTCCTCCTGACTCTGACAGCTATAAATCCATTCTGTTGTTCCTTGGAGATTTGGGTTCTCAGGCAGGCAGTGAAGGAGAACAGGAGTATGTTTTTTTTTTTTTTTCTGAATTTGAAGCATAAAGACAGGGAGAAAATAAATGAGAAAGCGGATACAGGGTTGAGAGGTAGAGTAAGAATAAGAAGAGAATGAATTGTGGTGTTTGTGTTAGGTTGTGAAATGATGTTCAACTCGAGTGCAGCTTATATCTCACTGAATCCTTTAATAGAGCGGAGGACAAAGGTCTACACTGATACATTTCAATTCTGTGTTCACATTGCAGCATCACTGAAGACAGCTAATAGAATGCCAGCTAAGATTAGGGGGGATATTAATAACAGGTAATACTTTTTCAGAGTGTCTCATAAAACCAAAGATTCTGAGTTGGAATGTCTCTTAGAGGTCACAGTCTCCTCCTTCCGGGCACTGTCTTTTTAACGTTTTATGTCAAGACATATTTCCAAGTCTTAGAATTCAGAACAATTTACTTAAAGGGATGGGATTAAGATAGGCAATTTTCAACTAGTGTTGATAGTTATTCAAACTCAGGATCTAGCATGCCAATTTTTCAAGCATGAACTTGTTCATTGGAAAGATAACAACCCACACTATATCCTCAGGTACCCCAGGCTCCCTCACCTCTCAATAAAGTCAGCAGAAACATGGGCACTCATGTATTTTCTTGCCATACTCGTCTTCCTAATTTCTGGGTACAGCACAGTCTGTTTTTGAGTGATACTATATGATTTTCTAAAACCCTGCTCATAACTTATAACCGAAAGGGGCACAACTTGTTAGACACCTCTAAATGCCCTCAAAGTCCCTTTGAGCCTTTTCTCTTCATTGTATACTTGTAGTGGAGATGAACTTGGTGTGCCTCCAGTGTGACTTTGCTTCCAGCACCAGGTGAAGAAGATTGAAATAATCCGACAGTGTGCACTTGCTGCTCTTCATGGCCACATGATGCTTGCTTCTGATCTTTGCCGTGATGAATTCTTCCCTTGTCTGGGTGTTGCCTTGACAGTGTTCACAGAAGACAGACTCAGCTCTTCTGCTACAAACTGTTAATGCAGGATCTGGCATCTATACCTGTAGCATCAGTCAGTGACTGTACCCAACATCCATGTGTGTAGATTTTTGCTTTAGGTCTCAAAGGTGAACTTACATAGCCTGATTTCTTTTATTTTTTAAGTAGGTATATATGTGATTCCCTTATTTCATCTCCATACATTTGGCTCCTGGAGGTCAGGTATCAGATTCTTAATCTGTTTCCCAGAATTCATGGTTTTACATTGTAGCAACGTTATGGAATTGTGTTTTGATCCAGTCCAAAATCATGTATTTTATGGTTATTTCTCTTCCTTAAGAGTTTACACAAACACTTTTTCCTTCTAAGATACAGAGGGAGAACACATGGACACACACATAAGAACACACACATGCGTGCGCATGCACGCACGCACACACACGCACACACACACACACTCACATAAACACATGATCTACTTCAAGATATATTTAAGGAAGCTATTTAACTTTTTAAAAAATAATCTGCATTGGCACCACTATTAAACTAACCTTTGAATGCGTCCTACTAATTAATTCATCTTTCTGCCTGATGACAGCTATCAATAAATCAGTCCCATCTGACCACATTTTATCAAGATAAAAATTTGTGGTTACTATCATGTGGATTTGGATAAATCTTTCTGATTCAGGTAGCTCTAGAGAGGGAATAACAGTAGTAATACAAACATTTCAAGTCTTGAGAATTAAATGAATTAAAATGCAGAAATTACTCAGGAGAAAAGTGCTCTGTACCTAGTAATTGCTTTTGTGTGAGCCAATATTAATTCTTATTAATTATTTTTATTATTATTGCTTAGGTCATAGAAAGATGAGAGTAGATATACTTTGAACTTCTTATTATTGAAGTTTTGTTTAAAAGACAATATGAATACACATTGGTAACATTAATTTTCTCAAAGAAGCGTAAGGTATAATCTTATGGTAGTACCTTAGCATTTTTGCAAATGGCCATTAGAGCAGTCTGGGCAGATAGACTGCATGTCTTTTCATATTCCAAGTTGAGGTTTGGCAATAAGTGAGGTAAATATATTCTAATTTAAAAAACTGATATTATTAATTTTTCATTACTTTTTTAAAAATAATTATTATAGTTCATTTTTCTGATTATTTTGTATACTGTTTTCAGTTTACTACTGTCCTGTTTACTGTGAGACCAATAGAAAGGAACGAATTATATAGGGTGTGTCTAGTTGGATGACATGGAATTGAAATGTTGGCATTTTGACCTTTTAGAGATGACATGAATGCTTCTGTGGACAATTTGCCACACTACAATCAGTGATTTAAGTTTTGTATTTCTATTTCATATGTGTTTCCATATAAGTCTAGACCCTTTTTTATGTAACTTGTGTTTAGAAAGTACAGTACTATCCTTAACATTAGTTTCTATCTATGACATTAGTTTCTTTCTAAGACATTAGTTTCCATGCCATGCTCAAAAATGTAATTTTTTATGTTTTGCATATTTTTAAAATCTAATGAGATAACTTTGGATCCTGACTCTGGGAAGAGGTGAGGGAAGAAGATAAGGAAAAGCCAAGCCTAATAGAAAACCCTAGACTCATTCCTTGCTGGACAGATATTCATGAAGGACTGGCACTTGTGAGATCTTTCTTAGGCTGTAGATGTTTGCTCCCTTTCTTGTGGTGATTGATGAAGCAGCATTTGCCTAGGTTTGGGAGCCAGTATTCTTTGACTGATGTTATCTGTGGCTGGGATTATGAAGTGAGTTCATAGAGTGAGAAAATTCTCCAATATAGTCCTTAATGACTTGACATGGGTGCATTTAGAGCCTGATTCCTTCACTAAGTTATACTGACATTTACACTCTTCCTGGTATTTTTATAATTCACTATCCAAACCTTGAAAATGATTAGGGGTAGGGGAGTTGATTCTGGCAGAAAAACTCACCTTGAAATTTCCCTAAAAATAATATTTGGCATGATCTTTAGAGAAATGACATTTTCATATACTTTTGTTAATTCCCTCTTGGAACTTTAACCATGAAATTTGGCAGCCTGATTAGTCAAGGGTATTTTCTGAAAAAAAAAGAATAATTATGGGGAGATAATTGCACTGAAAGTAATTAAAGCATTATTCAGCCATACCGATTTTAATATAGTACCAGTGTTGCATTAAACCCAACAGATCAATAGGTTTCAATAAAAAGGCAAGAAATCTATCCAAACACCTGTAAGCATTTAGTATGTAATAGAGGTCATATTACAAATTAATGGGATACAATGTGTGTTATTCAAAATATGGTATTGGCACAACTTGAAAAAACTAAATATAGATTAATTTTTGTCATAATCTCCAAAATAATGTTCCCATGTACAGGGAGTTAAAATATCTAGATATTATAATACCTGATGTGGCAGGTATTATGCTGTACATTTTAAATAGATTTTTCCATGTACTCCTAACTGATCTGAGCAGATGTCAATATAAGTTGTTGTAAAGAGGGGCTGCTTGTTCATCCCAGCCGCCTGGCTAGCTTAGCCCCAAAATAACCATATAGAAATTGTATTAATTAAATCACTGCTTGGCCCATTAGCTCTAGTTTCTTATTGGCTAATTCTTATTTCTTAATTTAACCCATTTCTATTAATCTGTGTATTGCCACGTATCAGTGACCTACCAGGTAAAATTCCCAGCATCTGTCTCCATTGGATTCATGGTATCTTTCTGTCACTCTGCTTTCTTCTTCCAAGAATTCAGTTCTGTCTTCTCTGCCTACCTTAGTTTTGTCCTATGAGGCCAAGGCAGTTTCTTTATTCATTAATCAAAAAAGCAGCACATATAAAGAAGGACCTCCCACACCATTTCCCCTTTTCTGTTTAAACAAAAAGGAAGACTTTAACATAGTAAAATTACATACAACAAAACAGGTATCAAACAGGAATTACAGTTACAATATTTATATCTATTTTATCTCTTATCATAACTAAGGAAGACTATATTATTACTGTCAATTCTTCAACTCCTTCAAAGACTCCAGAAGGATATAATATTACCTAAGTAAACAGGAAATACATTGTAAGAAACTTCCACAACTCTAGAATTGACAGAGACATCTCTCTGCCTGGACAGAGAGTCACCCAAAGTTCTTCTGTACCTTTGGAGCATCCATCTTCAGCCTACAGGCCTATAGTATCCAGCAGACTTTTCCATGAAGCAGGAAATTTTAAAGAGTTCAATCACTTTCTTCTGTGTCCTGCAGAATGTCTCACAGACCTTTTCAGGAAGCAGGAACCCCGTAGGACCATCTCATCTTTAAGCAAGTTCAACAGTCATCTCTCTGTGGGTACTGCATGTCCAGCAGAGAAATACAAGCAAGACCAGTTTCTTGCCCAATTGGCTAAGGAGCCTCTTCAATGCCCATTTTCCTCTTGAAGTAATTGGTTCTGCTAGGAGCAGATGTGTCTCACCATCGTGAAATGTCCTAAATTATTAAAACATTTCAATGCCATATTCTGAAGGTCTCTGAAAGATTGGAAGAATCCCTTACTGAAATATATCTCTATATATTTTGAAAACCAACTAACATGACTACAAGATTTACTATTACAGATGACTTTCTATTAACCTATATTAGACTATTACAGATAACTATTAGCCCATATTTCTTATTATACATTACATTTTTAAATAAACTACACAATCACAATACCTTAATCAAGAGCAGAAATATACATATAACAAAATTGACCTTAAATTTGTATCAATAAACCAAGATCCATACTAATACAAATTATTCATATCTATATTATATCCCCCTTTAAATGTAAACATACATTTATAAACAATATTTGGGAATATAGGTGTAGTTCTGTCCATACTACTTCCTGCTGTTTGGGGGCACTGTTAATCAGGTATTTCATGGTGTTTCCTGTGTTCTAGGTTCATCTTAGTCAGCAGTTGGGCAAAGAATTTTTTGAGGGTGTTCACGGTGACCTTCCAGGAGGGCATGGTCTATCAAACCGTATTTGTCTAGAAGTATTCCACAGGTTTTCATCTTCTGTGGAAACATAAGAAAAACCTCCTTTCCAAACAACATATCTTTAGTCTCAAATTTTGGAATCAAGATACCGTTAGAACATATATGCTGATTTAGCTTAGCAGCCCATACAATGAAATTTCTCTCTATACTTAGCTCCTTCACAGTCAAAAAATTAAAAGAAAACGCAATATACATAATCCAGACTCTCTGTGAATTTTCCATTTTTATGAGGCTTATTTTTCTTTACTCCTTTTAATCTATGACTATCTGTACTTTGTCCCTTTAAAGACTTTACCCTTTTTTAAGCATTAACTTTATTTTATGACTCTCTATACTCCTTTTCTTCTCTCTCCCAAGCCTACTTACATTTATCCAACACTGTGACCCATTTAAAGGTCATTTATGTCTGAATCTGTCCTATTGTGAATCTATAATTATTTACTGATCAGAAGCATTTCTTAAAATGCTAAGCAGCTTGGACCCAGTGGCCCTGGATACTGGCTCTGCCACTCTCAGGCTTTAATTATGGTGGAGGTAGTTCACCTTGGCTCTAGGACTGCTAAGTGGGAGTCATCCTCACCACCTAAACTCTGGGTAGCACCTTGCAGAATATAAACTCTTTTTTTTTTTTCTGAGGAAAAACTAAATCTGCCATGTAGTGCACTGCATAGACTGGAAATATCTCTGCGTATGTCGACGGGAATTCTCTATGCTCTCCTGCTTATGCACATTTAGTAGGTCTGATCCTGCCACTGCAGGTGGGGAGTTCTGAGCCATGAGCATGGTCTCAGCAACTATCCTCCTGACCCCAAGTGGGCACACAAACACCGGGCCCACAAATGCCATTGCAATCCTCCATAACTGGAGTTCACGCTGGTGGAATGGGCCAATAAGCCATGTTTTAAAACCGCATATTTTAAACCGCATGTTTTTTTTTTTCTGTTGCTGCTGTTACATCAGGAAAACCTTTCTTAAAGGAGCTGTGGCATGCCACAAGCAAAGTGCAAACTGTGTTAAATTCTATATAAATTTTTTCTAGAATTCCTTTTTCAAGCCCTCTCAGGTTTTACATGTATTTAATTGACCACGTTGGAGTGCCAGTTGTTACAAGGAGGGGCTACTTGTTTGTCCCAACCACCTGACTAGGTTAGCCCAGAAATAGCCACATAGAAGCTATATTAATTAAATCACTGCTTGGCCCATTAGCTCTAGTTTATTATTGGCTAATTCTTATTTCTTAATTTAACCCATTTCTATTAATCTGTGTATTGCCACATAGCAGTGGCTTATCAGGTAAAATTCCCACCATCTGTCTCCATCGGATCCATGGCATTTCTCTCTAGCTCTGCTTTCTTCTTCCCAGAATTCAGTTCTGTCTTCTCTGCCTATCTTAGTTTTGCCCAATGAGGCCAAGGCAGTTTCTTTATTCATTAGCCAATGAAAGCAGCACATAGACAGAAGGACCTCCCACACCAATTAGTCATACTTTATAATGAAGAAACTAAGGCAGGAGTCAGATTAAATGTTAGGCAAGTGGAGGTAAATAAGAGCACACATTTAAAGTGAGCACTAGGTGGTTCTAATCCCTGGGTTCTTAACCTTAATGCCTGTAAAGAAGTCATTGTGTGTACTGGTTTGTGAGGAGAGCAGAAAGGCCACCTTTCAAAGCCTGACACCAAAAACAAAAGCCATGAAGGAAAATATTCAGCTACATAATAAAGCTTAAGTCTTCTCATGTTAAGCAAAAATGTCATAAGAAAAGCAAATCAACAATATTTCAAAAGTATATGACAGAGGAGGATGGATTAATGCATTAAGTGTACAGGAGCTCTTAGAAACAGATTAAGGCACTGTGAGGAAAATGAGCAGCAACATTAAGGCTATTCAGAAAAGAAGAATAAATGGCTAAACTAGAAAAACACATCAGTCTTATTTTTTTCCTGATCAGTCTTATTTGTAACCAGAGTAATGCAAATAGAATGAAGGACATTAGCTGACAGCTATCTGTACAATAGTTTAAATTTGGAGAGAAATGTTTTAACCTCAGGAAACAGGCTAAAAGCAGTAGAATCAAGTAGATTCTATGTAGTAGGATCAAAAGGATGTCTTATAATAAAATCACAAACTTCATAATTCTTTGCCAAATAAAAAACAAAGCATCAGAGCCCTACTTCAGTTTGTATAAAGGCACCAGTGTGCAGACGACTCAAGATTGCATTATGACATAAGATCTTAACAGTGGTCATTTCTAAATGGAAAGTGTAAGGTTGAATGTACCTCTCTTCTCTGTATCTTCCCTTTCTATTTTCTAGCTATTTTTACTCTGCATAGTTCAGTTTGCACATTTCCCCATTTAACAGGAGTGTTAGTCCATGCAGGGTCTTGGTATAGTCTATGGTTGCTTAATTATTTAAAAATTTATTTTGATATTTAAAATGGAAATTTCATGTATATAGGGGATAAGGTGTAAAGATTTGCTGCATTACCTTCTTAAATTTCTAGCTCACCAGTCTGGGGGTTAAAGACATCTTTTCCAAAGAGCCCAATATAGGGAATTGTTGTCATTGTTTCCTTCAAGTTTCTTAGAATATGTTTTCCATTGTTCTTGAGTAAACCAGAGAATAGACCTCAGTTGACACAGAAAGTGGCCTTAATGCACAGTATTGTTGATTATTGTTGATATTGGTTTAGGTCAGAAAACTCAGGCAGACTATGAACCCCGGCAAGTGGTGTTCTGCGTGCCTCTGGCATCACCTGCAAAGGTCTCAGGTAGTCTTTTAAGTCCCTTTGTAGACTGACATTCAGGGATTTTTTCCCCCCTGTTCTACTCTGTGGTTGCAGTCACCGCTTGCTTCACCAACTCATTTGTAATTCATGTTACTTCCTCAAGTCCAAGGTCAGATCATTTTCTTTAGCCCCTGGAGGAGCATGCCCTTATCATTTGTAGATTGCAAGTTCACTGCATTTAGCTTCCTCTGGAAACTGCCTTTTGCAGCTTTGTAAGACATAACTCAGCCTGTGGCTTCTGGACTGCCCCAAGAAATTGTGTTCTCAGCACACATTATGCTGTCAACTTCACTCAGCAAAATCTAGTCTACTTTTTTCTGCCTGCTTCTCTCTGCTTGTTTGTTTTTTCACATTTTCTCCTTGCAAACTCACAAGCTTTAGTTGTACTAAATCCTTTCTCAGTAGCCCAGTGAATTTTGGCCTCCAGTTGTTATTCTTTTGAAAACACGATAGCATTAGCCTCTCTTCACATAATTGCATTTAGTTTCTGGCTTCAGGGAGAGCAGATCAAAAATGAAGACCATAGATTTCCCCGCTATGAGCTAAAACCTTACTTGCTGCACCCCATTCAGCATTCAAGGGAGGTTAACCTCTGCTGCCCCTTCCCTCCATCATCCACCCACAAGGATGATCCACTAATTAAATGATAGAATTTAAGGGTCCCTTAGATTATATACCATGGAAATATATTTACACGCTGGTATAAATTTTAGAAAATTTTTACTTTTTAACTACTAAACTTAGGCAAACATTTCCTCCCTTTAGCCAAATGTCCTCAGGCTTCTAAAATCCAGAGCTTCTGGCATTCATAGATACTTAGTAATTTAAGGCCAGAACTATATTACCCATGCCTCTTGATTTAATATTTAACAAGCATAATATAATGATCGCCATAATAACTAGTAAATTAGAAATTTTTATTTATAAATCATAACAGTACAAGTATCTTCTTCATAAAGTGGAACTGAAACTTTTGAGAAGGTTAAAACATTCTAAGAACATTGTCGCTCACTCTTGGGTCAAGAAGTATCTCAGTCTTCTTTGGTTGGATTCCAAAAGTGAGCTCGACTCACTCTTTATGACTCCGTGTTAGCCACTCTGTATCTTATTTTCCTCACTTAAAAAAAATGAAATAGAGGTAATACCGCACGCATTTGTCTCCAAGAATAAATAATAGAAACCATTGTAGCACTCAGTAAATATAAATTGCTGCATATGCATTACTAAATCACAGCTATTGTGTTGTGTGCATAGGCAATTTTCATTTGGGCTCCTGGTCAACACATTAATCTCCTGCCAGGGGTTAAACTCTGCAGCTGATATCAGAAACATACAAATTTGCTCCCCTGAGTACTTGTACCCTACCAAGACAATCTTCATACCATTGGGATAAGGAATTTTTTACTTTTTGTTCTGAATAACACAGAGCTGGTCTGTAAAAGAAAACATTATAATATCCAGAGACATCTCCATTCTGTCCCACCTGTTAAGTGATCCTCTTCTAGTGTCTGCTTTTTAGAAAGTGTGGTCTTGCTTCCAAAAGGATGGCATGAGGAGAGGCTCACACCAAACACAGGATACTTTCTGGGTATTCAAAGCTGGCCTTTGATGACATCTCTTTTTATCCCACAGATCTAACCTCCAGGGAGGACATGAGTACCACAGACCCTCAAAAACTCCCTGTGATGAAAATGATGCCATTAGCTTATATCTTATTCCCCATATTTCCGAAGCTCTAGCTTTTATGACTCATAATGTTTTTATCTTTTATTATTCTCCTTTATAATTCATAATTCTCCCTCCAATAGAAAAGAATGCCAATGCTGAAATTTCAGTGGTCATTTTCCTGAATCTGATGGTTGATAAATTATCTAGAATACTTTTGTTATTTGTATTTCTTTACCATCTGTGAAGTGTCCATGTACAGTATCTATTTCTTAGAGAAGAGAATGCTAAGGCTAGCTCAATTTTTGCAAATCTCTTTAATGCTGTTTTCTTAGAGCATGATTTTAATGCCCTATATGCGCATATGCCATGCTTGGAAATGTGACTATCCCAGGAATTATTCAAATCACTTATTGACAGTTTAATATTTTCTTTTTTGTTTAAACATCTTTCTCAATTTTGTAACAGCTATTAGGTTTCCATTACTTTTATATTTTAGATGTAATTCAGTGATTAAAATAGAAATACTAAATCAAATGACAATGTATGTTCCTATAAGATAGCTGAGAAAATAACATCTATATGTCGTTACTGTTTGTTTTGTATAAGAGCTAGCCTGGATCAAAATGAATATGAAATTGTAAAGGTTGAGATATTTTAAGCTTTCCCACTTTATTTCATAAGACGATGGTGTGCACTTATATCTATTCTATGGAACATGAGGGTAGGCTGCTTGTGATATGAAATATAACATGCTAATGGGATGGGCTGAACTTTGAATATAGTGTTGTATGGATGCCTGGTAGGACAGTGATTGAGTGTGAAGGTTTAAGAATGATATGGTCACCATTCTGATGGTATCTATTTTATGAACCTGTAGTTGTAGGCTGCTTGTTCGTTCCTAGCTGCTCAGGCTAAAATAAATACACGGAACTGTATGAAAACACTTTTTGGCCAATCATTTCAGCTCTTATATCCTAAATTAACTCATTTTTATTAATCTGTGTATCGTCATGTGGTTGTGGACAATGGGTAAGTTTCTGTCTGGCGTCTGTTTCCTGAGGTAACTACATGACTTCGCTTCAGCTCTGCCTACTCTCTCCTTCTCTATCTGTTTGGAATTCCCACTTTGCCCTATTCTGTGATGCAATAGGCCTAAAGAAGATTCTTTATTAACCAATGGTATTCACAGCATACAGAGGGAAATCTCACATCATGAACCAAACATTATCATTGATTTGTAACTAACATTCTTCTTGAATATGATATCTAGTATGTCCTGAAATATCTTTTTTGGTGGTATTTCTATAGCACATTTCCTTACTGCCACCACTTACAGCCACTCCCTGTGTTTTCCAGAGTCAGTTCCAAATCCGTGATAATTAGCGTCAGTTCCCTGTGGCTCTTTCTTGTATTGTTTTTGGTTTTGTCTTCCATCAGAGTAGTAACTTCTTAAGCATTTCCTACTGCTTTAATTTTCACTCCTCTTTAAATTCTTCATTAACTTTAATTAAGCTTTCTCAAGCCTTAAATACCTATAAAACTTTCTTAAAGTTAATCATTTGATTTGCCAGCTCAGCTTTCCCACTTACCTAGTTTTAAGATTTCTAACCCCCAGATTATTCCTTAGAGATGTTGTGAGTACAGGATAAAATACAAGATGGCACTGTTATAAAACGAGTGATGGATTTTGCTTGAGAAATACCTCACACTTCAGTGTTCTTTGTGTCTTATGCTCATAAGCAGCAAATAATTTAAAGGCTTCATTTTATATGTAAAAACACTTAAGAATTTTCAAGTCCACATAAATATTGGCCACATATGTCTTCAATCTGGTGGAAAATGTACCTTGCATTATTCTTGTGATTTTTTGCTGCTTATTTTTGCAAGTCTTTTTTAGTTCAATTCTGTAGGGCATGAATAATCTTCTTAAACCTGACAGATGTTTTCTGGCTGAGAACTTGAAACTAGTGATTAATTTTAAAGTACTGCATTTTCACTTATTTTAGAGGAGAGTTCTCAAGCAGAAGAGTGGACTTGTGGTTCATCCACGCCATGGTAACTAGAGATATTAGCCAAACAAATATGTGGTTTTTCTGGAAAATCATTATTGTCTTCTTAGCCTTAGTCCAGAGGTAGGAGAGCATGTGAGTACAGAGGGGCCTGCCCAGGGGACTGGCTGTCCCAGAAATTCTCATAAGCAACATTTGGTCTACTGCTGTTGAGTATGCTGTTTTCTCTAGTCTCTCAGGAAAGTTCTAACCCTCTTACGGTCCTTGAGTCAGAACTCTGGATTTTAAACTAAACAATTGTTGATGCATGTGTTATATGATGTATCACAAACATCAAATGATATAGTCTGCATTATCTGAGGTTGCCCTGAGCCCACTTATTTCTCCTACTTTCCTGTAACATATTGCCATAATAGTTTCAGTTACCACTTTTGAAATAAATACAAATATGGACTGCTCGTTTTGTTTAAGAAAAAAATGATGCATTGAACTGAAGTTCATTAAAACATATTCTTACAAATTAACTGCCCTGGTCAATTTTTTTCATGGGCTTAGTTGTTTTTTTTTAAGGTTTGTGGGACCCCTGGCACTTGGACGAGGACCTATCACTGGTGGATGAGCTGGCTTTTTAGAGCCCATCCTATAAGGTGGTATACCTTGCTCAGTCTTGATGCAGTTGGAAGGGCTTTGGTCCTGCCTCAACTGCATGTACCAGGCTTTGCTAACTCCCATGAGAAACCTTATCCTTTCTGAGGAATGGATGGGGGTAGGGAGAAGGTGGGAGGAAATGGGAGGAGGGGAGGGGACAACTGTAGTTGATATGGAAAATGAATAAAACATTATTAGAAAGTGTCAATAATTACTTGGGCTTACTTTAGAAAAGATAGATTTCTGTAGATCATCCAAGTTCTCATTTAACTGTAAACACTGGGAGTATAAAAAATGAACCCCTTCAATATGATAACGTTTAAGTGATTTTAGATGCCACTTCCTAGGGGCTGAAGAGATGCATAAGCATCCTTGCTGTTCTTGCAGAGGAGCCCAGTTTGGTTCAGAGCCCACACATTCAGCAGTTTGCAGGCGTCTGTGACTCCAGTTCCAGCAGAATCTACACCCTCTTTGGGCCTGCTCATTACATACATGCATGCATGCATACATACATACACATACATACATACATACAGGTATTTACATGTAACTTATAATGAATATAATAAATTTTTAAAAAAGAAACTGATTCTCTTCTGTGGAATCAATATACTTGTCTTTTAATCTATTGTGAGGGTATCGATGGGGAGACATACACATACTTAGTACAATTTGAGGGTTGTCTTAAGGCCATTAAAAAGTTTTTTATCCTTAGTAACTCCTTAAGGATGAAGTCAGTTTTCCGGTGGCAAAGCAGTGATGACACAATATATGTCACCGAGAAAAGATGTCCTTATTTTATTTATCTTAGGCTAGGATCTACATATGTAGGAGAACATGTGCTGTTTTTTTCTCTCTGAGACTGACTGACTTCCCCTAATATTATAGGTTCTATATCCACCCACTTCCTATAAGTTTTATGAATTCATTTTTTGGATTTGAATAATATTTCTTTTATATATGTAAGAAAGGAATGCAGGTAAAAGACACATGAGCTGAGAAAGATGATGAAAGGTTAATGTTTTCTCTAGTTTTAACTGTCATTCTTTTTCTTTTCTGGTGTGGATAAGTGCAAAATATGTAATTGATAATGAATGTGTAAAACCCTAAGCAAAGATCCAAGGCTTCAGAAGGGTCATTCTAACTGTATTGGTCATTAAAATGTATAGAGTTTGGTATTGAGGCAAATGTTTGTTCGAGTGGCTATGCTAATTAGCTGTATGTGTTTTTATTGTAAGTTCATTACAACAAAGTAATTTAAGCCTCATAACAAAAGGAAATTTTAATTGTAAGCAATAAAAGACAAAGAAGGCAAATCCAACCCCAAAAGATATTTACTAGGGAATATTGGGAGATTCATAAACTTTTTCATGAGCACCTCTGTGTGAGTAAGGAAGCCCTAGTTTCTTCCCACTGACATCTTCCAGGACACACTCATAGCGTTTTGCTGTTAGACTCGCAGTAGCCTGTATGCTGCATACAGAAAAGTGAACAGCCATCTCTCTCCCTTTGCAACTCCTGGAACAATTAAGGAAAAACACTAGCGATAATACTGCCAATTTTAGAAACTAAGCTACAGAATCCTTGCTAAGGTGCCAGCATCAGCCATTTTGTATGGATTATCTCATTCAGTCATTGCTCAAATCCCATGGAGGGGGGATAACTGCTGTCTTTGCTTCATTGATGAGGAAGTTAAGTTGATAGGTAAATTCGATAGGAAGTAGACCTTGGATTTCAATTTACAAAAGGTAGAGGAACTCATTTATTTAGCCAGGCGAGTAGCATAATAGAGGTGAAAGCAGTGAAAATAAGGATTTTTATGTCTCTACTAGTTTTGAAAGTGTGTTAGGCAGTTTGGGTCCTTAGAACAAATGCCTATGCTAAAATTAAAAGGGGGAATGGTTTGTTTGGGCTCACGATTTTGAGATTTTTATACCAGGAGTTTCTGACCCCAGTGCTTTGGGGTTTATTAGGACACACTACGGTTTGGGAATGCAGAGTAGGAGGCTGCTAATCATGGCAGAGGAAAGTAGAGAAAGACAGAATGTGGTTGAAACCATCATAATAATCCCTTCAAAGGCATGCACCAGTGATATAACTTCCTGTATAGATTCTACCCATAAGCTGGTATTACCTTTCCATACAAGGGCCTTTGGAAGACTGACAAGGCTCAAACCAAACTATGCAGGAAGCTTCAGTTATAAGGGGTACAAGGCTTAATAATGAGGGAGAAGGGTTGTTAACATAGCCACTCTAAGGTTTTGGCCAAGAGAATAAACAGACAAAAGTAGTACTTTATTAGGAATCAACTTTCACAGGAAGATTCTCCATTTTTTTCCTCTTCTTTTTCTCTCCTTCCATTCTGTTATCAGTTCCCTCATGTCTAAGATGAGCTAGAACCCCTGTTCAGTGCAGATAAGTGAGGTTTCCACCAGATATTCTGTGGATCTTTTTAAATTTACCTAATTATTTTCAGAAGCCAACCATCAGTCTCTTTAAGCATTTAATGTATGTTAAATGTGTTCAGGTGTATTTCAAAGAGTCACGGGTGGTCAGTGTGATGTAAACTTTGTGATTAAATGGTTTCTGCTATTATTTGTAAAGAGGAAGAAAGAATTAAAATAAATGTTTCTGTGATGTTATTTATTTTTCCTTTTCATACAAAATATATTTCTTTGATTTACCAACAGGAAAATAGCTACAAAATATCTATGAAACTGAAAAGTTTTGTAAAATCTGTTCACATTTTTTATTTGTTGGGAATTTGTAGTATTTTGGTAAAGCTTGTCTTCAGGAAACAGCTGCTTGTCTTGAGAAATGAATATTAAACCACAACAATTCACTAGGTTGCCAATTGTTCTATTCCCACAGTGGGCATTAAAGAGAATTTGGAAATTGGCCACAACTTAATAGTACTTGCATGGTAGATTCATCCTTTCAGAGTAAAGACAATTCAGGTGACTGTCTACTGTAAGGGAAGTGTGAGTTATCACAGAGCATGAAGCAATGTTTCCATGAGGTCTTGATTGAATAGACTAATTTTTCAGAGTAGGAAAATCATCTTTTGCTGCATGACTTAGGGGCTTAGGGAGATATTTCTGCCTGTGGAAAACATTGCCATATGGCTGTGATATCAAACATTTTTAATCCTTGAAATTTGGATCTTGAAATCAAAAAGCCAGGAGATGATGTGGGTTCTTACACTTTGTCTACATCCCTTCCAAAAAATTCAACCAAATTACAAGAAAGGGAGCCTTTATTAGCAAAATATCAAGCTGCTGCTATAAGAGATTTAGATTTATATTTGAAAGTTTAAATTCAACCATAAAATATATTAAAATGGAATGTCATTCTGCAGATAAAGTTCAACATAATTCATTTGCCTGGAGTTCTCAAGGACAAATTTTGGAATTGGAGCACTGTTAAAGATTTCATCTAGCCGGGCAGTGGTGGCGCACGCCTTTAATCCCAGCACTCGGGAGGCAGAGGCAGGCAGATCTCTGTGAGTTCGAGACCAGCCTGGTCTACAGAGCTAGTTCCAGGACAGGCTCCAAAACCACAGAGAAACCCTGTCTCGAAAAACCAAAAAAAAAAAAAAAAAAAAAAAAAAGATTTCATCTAATATAGGATTCACCTTTGACTTCATAAACAGTTCTGAAAAAAGTGAAAGTTATGATAGATATAATTTTTTAACCAGTCCTGTTTTTCTATGCCCATACTCAAACCACATTGTTTAATGTGTATAATATGGACCACAATCAAAAGCTGAGGGTGAGCCTCCCTGATACATGCATCCATGCATTCTGTATAGCTTCGGCCTTCAGCAGTGCACTAACATGCTTTCCCCAATGTAGCATTGCTCGTTGGGATTTCTGTCCTGCCTGGTTCCTGCAGTTGGCAAGTCCCAAAGAAAATCACACAGAGATTCTACATTAGTTATAAACTCATTGACCCATTAGCTCAGGCTTCTTATTAGCTCTTGTAGCTTATATTAACCCATTATTCTTATCTATGTTAGCCACATGGCTCAGTACCTTTTTTCAGCGGGGTAGGTCACATCCTGCTTCTTCGGTAGTCTGGGCAGGACTGTGGAGGGAGCTTCCTTCTTCCCAGAATACTCCTGTTCTCATTTCCCTGCCTCTACTTCCTGTCTGGCTACTGGCCAATCTGCATTTATTTAAGCCATAATTGACAGAATACAGAATTATCCCCTACCACCCCAGGACCTCTGCTGATGACTTTGACCCCTTGGCTTGTTTTAGGATTGACAGAATAATTTAGAAGCACTTTGAGGAACACCAGTTTTTGTCTATGTTTCCTATTTGGTTGGATTTACAGTTTCAATTTTTCCATAGTAGAAACATATATGGCTGGATATTAAATAATTTCTTCTAAATACCTCCTAGAGTCTTTTGACAGTAACTGAATCTAAGTCCTAATGAAACTCTATATCTCTCAGGAATTTCTCTTCGCTCTTTAAAATCCTATGATTAATTCTAAGATATTTGGCAATTTCTACTACTTTGCTTATTCCTTCATATTTGATTCTATTATTTTATAACTGTAAATGTACATAAATTTAAAATATATACATACATATTTACACACAAGTTTAATGCATATGTGTATACCTTTTACCTTAGCAATCGTAAAGCATTTTGCTTGGGGATTAAAACATAATATTAATGTGCATTTATTTCCCTACCATGAAACATCACATAAAATGATACGAGTAATAATGTTAGCCAACATTTATTTATTGTTCTCTGGATGCCAGATGCAATTCTTTGTGCTCTATTAACTCACATAATCCTCATCCTGACTTTGTTGTCACACTCATTTTATAGATGAACCACAAGAGATAAAGTGAATTCACAAGGTCACAGAGCTCCTCCACTGTGGAAGCAGAAGAGCCAACAGAGTCTCTTTGCAGCCACCAGATTTGTGACCACTAATAATGTGACCTCTTATAGATTTATTGCCTTCAGCTTCATCTTTGTCTTGTTTTGTGCAGTAGACCTTAATTTTACAGCTATATCATTAGATTGTCTCTTTCAATGCCGTTTTATATAGTGATTAGAAATAAAATGCAAAGAACAAGCATGTATGGTATTATTTGTGAAAGTAATTTCACCATGGTGATACAGAGATGAGCATTAATTACTTTCAACACAAAACCAGGTTTACCATGTTTTCACTGGCATCCGTTGTGAACTACATATATACTTTAAATATTTGGGTATATGTGACATGTTATCTTGGCTAGTTTTATGTTGGCTTGCCAGAAGCTAGAATTAACTGAAAGTAGGAAAACTCAACGGAGAATACATCTCTATAAAATCTGTCTGTAGGTCGTTTCCTTAATTAGTGATTGAAGGGGGTGGATGGACAAGTCCATTGTAGGTGGTGCCATTCTTGGGATGGTGGTCCTAAACTCTACAAAATACAAGCTGAGCACCAAACAAGCTATGGGAAACAAGCTCATAAGCACCATCCTTCGTGGCCTCTGCACCAGCTCTTGCCTCCTCGTTCAGGGCTTGAGTTTCCATTCTGATTTTCCTTTTTGATAAATAACAGGATGGAAGCATAAGCCAAATACACCCTTTCTTCCCCAAGTTGCTTTTGGTTATGGTGTTTTATCACAAAAACAGTAAGTCGAACTTTGAAACATGTGTTTCTAAGAATTAATGATATTTAATAATAATAATTAAAAGTATTAACACTTGCCTTTTCCCCACTGAGTCCTATGTATTAAAGACAGTGTGACAATGTGAGAGGCATTCTGATATCTATTCATTATTCTTGGTTTAATGTAATCTCATTTGTCTTTGTGGCTTAAGATGTGCCCATCCTAGATAACCAGAGGAGGCCTATAATCAGTTAGTCAGTGAAATGTATTAGAAAGACAAGAGTTGAAGTCTGTGGATCACTGATTTTCACTAGACACAAAGAAATATTTTGCCACAAGATAGACTTAGCTCGGTTGGTCTGGAATCCTTTGATTTCATTTCCATTTATGCCACATCTCATGCTGTGTCATCTGCACATTTTACCTCCACACATCCTATCCACTTTCCTGTCAGGCTGCAGTGTCTTCTCACATGATAGTGGAATGATATCTTGTTGACAAACTACTTTGGATGATTTTCTTCTTTGTCAAACTAATGAGTTTTTTCTAAACTCCATTTTTTTCTCATTACAAACACTCTCTGCTTATTAGGGATGTGAGAACTAAATTGGTAATGTGAAAAATATCACTTCATGTGGTACCCGATACAAAAATAGGAGCTCCCCAGAGATGGTTTTCATGTGCTCATATGAAGCCATCTTTCTCTTTCTTCACTGCAACTGCTCTATACACCATGTTTACTAGACATCACATGCTATTTTTTATTTTTAATTATAATAACCCTACTCTCCTTACTAAGTAAGAGGAAACATCACAAGACTGAATGACCCTTGCTTATGTTTAGTATTTGTTTACATTGAACTAAAATATAAGTTATTCTAGAGTTCCTGCCAGCTTCAATTCGTCTCACAGATTTACAGACTTTTTCGTTGTTTTCGGTTCAGAGCAATAGACAGTTCAAAAGGTTTTATTGAATAGTCACAGATCATTGCACAAGGGAGAGAAAGAGCAAGGAAACAATCTATTCAAGAGAAGCTAAGGATAGTCAAGCAGTTTCTATTACCAGCAAAACACCAGAAAGTATTAATCAAAGTTCATGTTGACAGTAATGATGCCCTGTTTCCAAAGTGAACAAAAAAACAGAATGTAGAGCAGAGAATAATGACATTTTAAAGTACATTTGCATGTGTTTTTGAGAACACTACTAATGATATTAGGACAAATTGAGCCACATTAAGGAATGAAATCTATCTTGATTGGAAGGATTTATACTTTGATATGTATTACCAGATAGCATATGCTTTTATTTTTAAGGTTAGTAGGATTTCTTACTACAGTATTTGTTGATATAATGTCATGCCTAACACAAGCTCATGATCTTGTATGCTTGACGTTCAAAACTGATTGCGTCTGGAGAAGTCTTTGTCATGGGCTCTCTGAAGAATTAGGAAAAAGAGGAATAATTAAAACTAGAAAAATAGAGGGGAACTTCCTTTGTTGAAGCTTATTCTCTCAGTAACTAATGCAATTCTAGCACAGCTATAACTCTCTCACCCTTTTAAGAATTGAGCCAGTCCTTGGAGAAAGGACTCTTATTCCATAATCACCTCTTAAAGAATTCATTTCTCAACGTGGCCACCATAATGCCAGTCAGCAAACATGCTATTTAAGCTCTAACATTTAGCAAGAAATACTTAGAATATAAATTATTTGGGAACTCTCTTCTTATAAGCATTGCAGCCTGTGTACAAATGAAATGAGAAGCATGGGACCAGAAAAGAAGGGAGAGAAAAGCAGAAATGTGAGTCTACAGGATGATAGTTGAGAACGTTACCACTTAAAGAAAATGGCAGTGATGGAATGAGTTAAAAGAGACATTTCTTGGCCAACTACTGCTAGGCATGGGGGTTGCCCTGGAGTATAGCTGTTATATTCAGTGACTTACCATCTGAGAGAACTGATTTTCCTTTGCCAGAGGTATCGATTTCAAATGGCTTCTCAGTTAAGAGTAGGATTCTGTGTCCACTTTCCTCTCTCAATCCTGGGACCTGGCCTCACTTGCACCTATGCAGGCCTTATCCTGATGATGTGGGAAGTCCTTATGTATATGTATTGCTTTTATTGGTTAATGAATAAAGAAGCTGCTTTGGCCTGTGTTAGAGCAGAGTAGAGATAGGCAGGAAAACTAAACTGAATGCTGTGAGAAAGAAGGTGGAGTCAGAAAGAAATCATATAGGTGCTGTAGGAGACAGAAGCTACTGCTGGAGTGTGTCAGAACATTGCTGGTAGGCCATGACCTCATGGTGATGCACAGATTAATGGAGATGGGTTAGTTTATGATATAAGAGCTAGACTGAAATGTGCATAAACTAATAGACCAAGCAGTGGTTTAATTAACACAGTTTCTGTGTGCTTATTTCGGGTCTGAGTGGCCAGGAAACAAACGAGCAATCTCTGTCAACATCCTGCAACAGTGTCTGTGAGTTTATATGTGCATCATCAGTGCTGTTGTGACTGATAGACACTATTTCCTATGCCAAACACTTCTGGCTCTTGTAGTCTCTCTTCTTCATTTCCCTAAGCCCTGAGGTGAGGGGTGTGACAAAGACAGTGACAAGATTAACTCAATGATTTGGTTTATGTATGCCGTATGTTTTGTCTTTTTTTCTTGTCTTATTTTTTGTTTGTTTTGATTTGTGGTGTTGTGGTTTTATTTTTTGAGGAGAGGGAAAATGAGAGCGGGTGGAGAAGAGAAAGTTAGTGGATAAGTATGTAACATCTGGAAGGAGTTAAGTGAGGGGGAAATAGGATCAAAATATGTTGTATGAAAAAAATTAAGTAAAAATAGTAAAGAAGAAACATTGATAAATAAATGAAACAAAGAATGTTACTTCTCTATTCCTCTAGGCACAAATACTACAGAAAATATCCATTTGTACACCATAGCATATACTATTATAGAACAAGGGAGAAGAGAAAGGAGGGAATATAAGAAGATATTTATCCATAGATAAATATACACACATATACAGATACTAGAATAGTTCATTTTTTTCTTCAAACATCAATCCAATCCATTTATATTTTCCCAGAAAAATACAAGCTTATTTCATATTTTTCTGTTTTGAAATAATACTCCTTTAAAAAATATTTTATAAATTTTCTTATTTAATTATTTTTTCATTTATTTTACATACCACCCACAGTTTCTCCTCCCTCCTCAATTCCTTTATTATCCTTCCCTCTTAGACAATTCCCATTTACCTGACCCCCTATCCACTCCTCCTCTCATGAGAGTCAACAAAGCATGGTATATCAAGATGAGGCAGGACCAAGTTCCTTGTCCTACATCAAGGCTAGGTGAGACTTCCTAGCATGAGAAGTAGGTTCCCAAAATCCAGCTCATGTTTCAGGGATAGATACTGAACACACTGTTAGAGTCCCCACAAACAGACCAAGCTACACAACTGTCACTCATATGCAGAGCGTATCAGTCCCATGCAGGCTCCTTAGCTGGCGGTCCAGAGTCTGTGAGCTCCCATTAGCTGAGGTCAGCTGTCTCTGTGGATTCCCTACTCCACTTGACTCATTCAATTCTTCCTGAAAAGGCCTTGTCCTGTAATCATATTGGTGATTACCCTAATTGTCATCAGAGAGTCTTCATCCAGTAACTAATGGAAGCAGAAGCAGACAGCCAAGTACTGGGACAAACTCCAGGAGTCCAGTTGAAGAGGTGGAGGAGGGATTGAAATATTACATTCATCTTGGCTATTTTCATAAATACTCACCCTCCTGTGGCAGAGGAAACCCAATGTGTACAACCATAAACTCTTTAACCCTTGCCCCTTACCATCCTGTTAAGGAGGGTCCTGGCCTCTAATGGTGAAACAAACTATCAGATTCCCAGTAAATGTACTGGTATGTTTGAAACATTTACAAAGCTTTTCTGTTTTATTTTATTTCATATTTATTTTATTTTTTCTGGGTCTTATAAAGTGTATTCTTTTGATAAACTAGGTTCTAAATGGAACTGTTGAAAAGATTTCATATCCCACATTCTTCAACTGCTCTATTATGGCTCGTGTGCTCTGGGTATGTGTTAATAGTTTTCTGACATCTGAAATAACAGCCCCATTTGAGCCACATGGAGTGCTTTTATCTCAAAGGGATTCAGCCTTAAATACAGATGGGCTTGTCGGCATGGTCTAGATGACATTTTTATAACCTGTAATGTTCTTCAGCAAGATGTGGTTAATGATCCTTCACATCATGCAGGCTGCGAGCACTTAGTTCCTGGTGGAAGGTCTCGTTCACATCACAGTTTCCGAGCCCACTGAACACCAAGTGATTACTGTGGGAAATAGCTAATGACACCCTCGACATTGCTATATTATTCATTCAATGATGATTGGTATGAATCCCAAGATCACAGCATCTAATTTGTACCCTCATCATACTATTTCAGCCTATCTTACTTCAATCTTTTTTTCTTTTCAACAACATGCTTCATATTCTTGGAGGGAAAGAAATATATGGCAAAAACTGTACCTTCTCTTGCTTGGCTATAACTTCAAAATGAACTGCTTCTGTTCATGGCTAGCTTCTGAGTTTAATGGATGCCCCTACTAATGTGATAATATTCTTTAAAAAGTCATGGTGGAGAGTGCAAAAGAGAAATAAGTTGATGAAATGCCTGATATACTTTTTCTGTATGTCACTTCTTTTTATCCCTTTACACCTATGGAATACTTCCCTCTTGGCTTTTGGAGTTACAAGACAGAAAATGAATTCAGTAGGTGGTTGCTAAATATATGTGCTTGGCATGGCGCTGTGCTATAGAATGGGTGGATACACAGCTTATGTATTTCCCACTGTAAGAAAAGAGATGACAGCCGGGAGGTGGTGGCGCACACCTTTAATCCCAGCACTCGCGAGGCAGAGGCAGGTGGATCTCTGTGAGTTCTAGGCCAGCCTGGTCTACAAGAGCTAGTTCCAGGACAGGCTCCAAAGCTACAGAGAAACCCTGTCTCGAAAAAACAAAACAAAAAAAAAAAAAAAAAAAAAAAAGAAAAGAGATGACATAATTTGCAGACTCTTTTTCATGCAAAACAAGTGCCATGAAAACAGATGTAGGTAAAGTGGTAACACTCTCTTGAGAAAATATCAAGGAGTAAGCATCTGGAGGGGAACTTGACATGGGATTTAACACTTATTAGGAGAGAAAAAAGGACATGTACATGCTTGAGAGTGTTTGATGTGCTTGAGCAATTTTGGATGAGTGTATGCTGTACTTTTGGAATACTGTAGATGGCTACAGTAGAGCATGCAGCTAGAATATGTACAGTGAGATTTAATTTTATAGTTACATTTATTTAATATAATGTATATTTACATATGATGGAGAATGATTGGAGAGGACACTTAACACTGACCCTTGAACTCTGTCTTCCACACAGATATGTGTACTCTCACATACATGTACACCTGATATACACATGCACACAAACAAGCAAATGTAAAACACACATATATACAAATATATACATACTCATGGTAAAGGAAAGTGCTATTTATAGTACTTCTATTTTCATTTCCAGAGTGTATTTCTGAGATGAAAAGTGTTAATGAAAATAAATTTTGTCACCTAGGAAAAAAAATAGGAGATAAAAATCAGTTCTGACAATAGCTCTTTCCAGATACTATCAGGTAGATTTACATCATCAAACTTCACAGCTATAATTGTTCATGTTGAATAGTTCTGTAATACAGGAACCATGTTCCCTCCTGCTGAAATGTAGCTACCTCAGGGGCAGATGGTAATGACCACTTGAAAGAGCAAAGACTGCTATAAACAGATTATGTGGAGAAGTGACACAGATCATGAGAGACTTCCAGGGACTCCGAGGCAGCTAGAACATAATTACACAAATTAAATTTGGCCTAAACAAGAGGCTAACGCTTCTTTTCTCGCCACATGTTCTGGGAGGCATGAGTGCTCTATTTTGTAATTTTCTCTGCAAGGAGAAACAGACATTTTAAAGCAAAGTAGCCATTTTAAAATCATTATTTTTTGTGTGTTTGCCTTTGGTTGTTAGATATTTAAAAGTGCCCGGAGTCATTCTTCTATAAATTTGTTTTATTTAATTTATCTGTTTGTAATTTATTGGTATTAAGATAAATAATGACAAAAGTTGTCATTTTAGTCACTGTTAACTATCTAATGGCATTAAGTGTAGTTACCTTGTGCATCCACGAGTACCATATATTGCCACACTAAGAGACCTCATTTTTTGTTTCTTAGCCATTTTTGTTAATTTAATTTTGCATTCATAAAGAAACATTATTTTAGCTTACCTTTTTTTTGAAATTGCTTGTTATCACCTTACCCCACCCTTACCAATTTTATGACAATTTTAGAAGTAGATTTATGATTTAATGTATGTCTGAACTTCTGAAAAATGAACTAAACATTCTACAAATCGAGAAGTGGCATGCTGATGTGTAAGATACACAAAGGGCAGGGAATGGCTAGTCTAATCCTGGCTGCTTTGCGTTTGCTTTACCTGTGAACCTTCTGGAGCTGTGGTGATTCTTAGCCAACAGTGGGGAGTTAGCTGTGTCATGCCTCAAAGCAATTTTAGGGAGCTGTTGTAAGAGAATTAATAGTGTCCATCCTTTAACTTCCAGGTTTGTTTTCTTTTCTAATGGTTTTAAATTTCATTTGTTCAGGAAGATGACAGACACTTGTCTGCCTCTGTGTGCAGGCTGCACACAGACCCTGAAAGAGAAGTGTACTGTGTGACCATGACCCTGGGCAATGAGTGAGCAGGAAAAAGAGACCTCAAACTGATCATTTGTACTGGTTGTTTCACAAGGGAAGAGCATCTGTGATGCATTTTAAAATCATTACTTCTTTGAGTATGTATGTCTGTATGCATGTATGTGTGTGTCTACCTACCTATATATCATCTATATCTATGTTCCTACATATTTATTCGTGGCTAAATGATAAAATACTGAAAGATTTTTAGCTCATTGAAATGTGCCTGTAATTATTGTGGAGTCTTTCTTCTTTTTCAGATTTTTGGTCTTAATTTTGAGCTCATTTTATGTTTACTGTTAGTTAGGGTAGAAGAACAAAATAATTAAATATGAAGTAGCAAAAAGATCCAAATAGAATACCTACATATTATCAGATAACAAAAATAATAAACATAACTGTGGTCTCTGATTTTATTTGCTTCAGATAAATCGCCCTACCAGAGTCTCTTGAATGTATTTTATATACTCTATTTTTCAGGTTATTGTCATGATTTAAAAACAAAATAAAATAGTTTACATGGATCTGAGGGTGCTTTCATTATGAAAATTTCTCCATCAACTTGAGAACTCAATTTTGGAAGACATTTAAATTAGAGAGCATGAAGCATTTAACAGTATCAAAGGAAGAAAAGTAGATGTTCATAAACACTCCAAAGAAAATCTCCGTTTTTATTTATTTATTATGTTTACAATATTCTGTCTGTGTGTATGCCTGCAGGCCAGAAGAGGGCATCAGACCCCATTACAGGTGATTGTGAGCCACCATGTGGTTGATGGGAATTAAACTCAGGACCTTTGGAAGAGCAGGCAATGCTCTTAACCTCTGAGCCATCTCTCCAGCCCCACTCTGTTTTTATTTTCAGGCATTTGTTTTGGAATAAATAAGCTGCTACTGTGTTGATAAACAAAATAAAACAATAGAGTGTTGTGTTCATCAATGAGGTGTATAAGCTTCCTAAAAGAGAAATTATTCTGCTATCAGAATTGAATTTGGGATAAGTAGATACTGGTGTGTATTCAAAAAAATCTAATGTTGCTTCAGTATAGCAGTAAATGTATTGTTTCACTTACTATTAGTGAGTGACTGATGTTTAAATTGAGTCACAAGAGTCTGGTGCTCAACAGTTGCATCTATAAGTCAAGGGACAGCCAGGGCAAGACCAGGGACCAGGTTCCTCTCTGCCTGCCTGCTATGGAAAGGTTAACCAATTGAGTTATGTTACTCATGAACTAGTAGTACTAGGTCTAACAGTGTGTCCAAGTTCTTGGAGAAAGGTAGGTAACAGTGAGACATTGATAACAGAAAATTATTTGTTCTTCAGATTCTTATTCAAATTTATTTCTATTTATAAAATGTAGTTTTTGATTTTTTACTCAGATTTTGATTTTATTCACAAGAGTAAATAATTGCAGTATAACTCCAGTAAGTGTGGTCCCAGATAGAAAGCAATGAAGCCCAATGGAAAAGGTCATGTGGGTTCAGTGCTTTGTATTATTATGTTTTCTTGCAGTTGGTTGAACTCAGCAGATCAATTTCTCAATTAGCCAAATGTGAAGTTAAAGTCTGATGCTAATCACAATATGCACATAAATAGCTATAGGGTATTAATCCTTTTCAAATGGGAATTCATGTTGACAAAAACAAAATGTCATCTTGGTTAATTTGTTTTAAAGCCTTAATCAAATCAATGAACAAAAAAAGTTATATTTCTAAGCTAATTAGTTATCTGGATGAACAACATTATTGATGTAAGATTATTGATTTATACCCCTCTCATAGACAAGGCATGGAGGGATGGAAAATATAACAATTTATTGACATATACCACTTTTGGAAATGCTTCATATCTGAATTTTCCTGCCATCTTGTAATACTCTCTCAAGTGAGATAAGAAACCTAACACAGCACAGCTAAGGTTTCTCAGGGCTAACACAGCTCCTGCAGGTTTAATGCTCCAAATGCTTCTCTTTCTACAATCATCCCTTTCCTTCTATGGCTGTGTTTGCACAAACATCATGGATGTAAATGAACATTGCACCAATATAAGTGAACACGAGCATCATTAATTTAAAAAGACAATCATTAAAATCTAATGAATGATCTTTTAAAATTTATTTGTACTTTTTAAAACTTTTGATGATGGAGGGAATCAAACCTGGCAATCACATACATGCTTGGCATATGCCCCACCACTGTGCTATACTTCAACTCACAATGTGTTGTGTAGCAAATAATGGATTAATATTGATTTGATTGTTGGTGATGGTAACACGAGATGACATGCAGCTCCCTGAAATGGCAGAAAAGCTGGTGAGGGAAAGGGAAGAGAGATTTGATCTGGGGACTGGTTCTAGGTGGCTCAGTCAAGAAACGCTGTAAGAAAGAAAAATGAGGTCCTTATAGAGGCTTCAGGCAATATTGAGAATAAACAGACTTGAGCTAAATTTCTAAATGCAAAAAGAACAAGGAAAAGGAGAAACCGAGACTCACAGTCTAGGGAGTCAGGACACCTGTTCAGGTGATGACTGAGAAGGGCAGATATCTGGGGTTGGAAAACTTTCCAAAGTGGAACCAGATAGTCCTCAGATAGTACTCATTTTATGGGCTTCTCAGGACTTGAACATGGGAATGTTGAGAACACTTGAAGATGTTGAGAGTTTACAGCTTTGCAGTATATATTTTACAAATGACGTTTAATCATTTTAAATTTTCCAATTTTAAAACTCAGTGAATTTCATAAAATAAAACTTAAAACTTCAACAGGTTGTTTCATCTAGGAAGCACTCGTAATATACTCCTTTCTCTTTTTAAATGAAAGTGATAAGTTCATTCCCTACTGGAGGTACTTTCTATGTAGTCTTCCACTGTGAATTACAGTAAATAATATGCTGAAAATATCTTGAGCATAAACTTGAAGTTTAGAACTCTATTTTGACACCAAACAGGCATTTTCATTGTATTTGTGCTAAGTCTAATAGAAAATACTAAATTTTAAAAGGTTATGTCTACATCTGTATCATATCTATCTATCCATCCATCCATCCATCCATCCATCCATCCATCCATCCATCCATCCATCCATCCATCTATCATCTATCTATCTATCTATCTATCTATCTATCTATCTATCTATCTATCTATCTATCTATCTACCTACCTGATATCAGATATCTAATATCTGATAAATATCTATCTGTCAGGTAGATATGTTTATATGCATCTGTTTTTAAGAAAACTTATGGTTATATACGTATTTGAAACAGAAAATATCAGACATATGCTCCTATTAATAATGTGTTTATTTGAAATTTTCAGGGGCTATTCTGCATTTCCTTGTGTGGCTATTACTTTATCCATGCCTGATGAATATGTTCATAGTGTTTTATATGCATACCATTAGATTTTTATATTAAGTACACACTTTGATTGTCTTATTTCTGCATTGAAAAGGTTCAAGGGGTATTTTTGTACTTGTCTTTACAATAGTGTCTGCATGTTATCATACCTACACATCTATCATTTAATCATACAAAAGTAAACAGTCAATGCCAAGAGCTAGCATTATCATCTCATAGAAATTCACCGCCAGGGCAAAAATGTCTGGCCATCTTCTGGTCCCAGCTATAATTGTATTTTTAAGTTTTTCTGAGCAAAGAATTGATTCAAATAAATTCTTAATTGCTTTGCTAAATCTTTTGCAGTAGTAATATTTTTTTCATTTGATATTTTAACTGCTCAATATTTTGAAAAGAATTGAAAACAAGTATTATGTCACACTGGTAAGAGAATATAAATTAAAGTTTATAATTAATAACCATCCATATTTTAATTTTGGCAGGAAACAGTCACTATAAGTGATTATTTTAAATAATTAATATTTTATTTAGATTTGAAAATATAAAAAATTATTTATTAGACAATATTTTCCTATGATGAATCACATCTTCAATGAATATGCTAAAGTCAGATTATATCATTATGGTATAAATTATGGCAACTTTCCTCACATGTTTCACTGTTTTCTTTAATTCTCACCTAAATTATTGTACATGCAGTATAGAATTCCAAGTCACCATGGTAATGCAGACAATTTATATTTATCACAGTGGCTGAATGTACATTGACAGTTCTTGTAATTGCAGAAAATCATCTCTATTATAAGTAAATGAGTTATATCCTTTTTAAATTTTACTCATAAATTTTTGTCAGAAATGAGTACATCTCTACTATTTGATATTTTATTCATTACTATAGACACTTGACATCTGTTTCTATTAAGTTGTCTGTATTTGATTAGCTCATGGTGTTTCTGTAAATATTAACAAAATATTAATTTTGAAGTATATTAAGAGACTGCAATTTAATAATAGTTCAACAATGAATTATTACAAATGTGTCCATATCAGTTATTTCTAAACACATATTTGCATCAGAATACCATTCAAATTGCTCCTTAAAATGGATTTTTCTTCTGTCTGTTTGTTTCTGTTATTGTTTTAATTTATTGTCATGATGGATTTTTAGCTGAAATACTTTTTACTTATTATATTTTGGATGTGCTAGGTATTGAAATCATTACTTTGCCCAGAACTTCACACACACTAGGCAAGAGTTCTACCACTGAACTATGTACATATCCTTGTGATTTTTCTGTACAGATATCCTCGTATACTTATTAATTAACTTTTGATAATTTTGGAAATTATATTTTATGAAATTACATTTTTAATTAATGTTACTAAAATTCATCCTACATTAGTGATTACGTGTATAGTTCATTCTTTTGACTGATATGTGATATTCTATTACATTAATATTCTATATACCATTATTGATTTATTTATTCTTCTAAGTATTTGGAATGAATTCAAGTCTGTTTTTATAAAAAAATTCAAATAAAATATTAGTACAGTTGTATGTTGATTTTTCTATCAAGAGAAAAACTACTTAACACATCATATTTTTAGGTTATATACAATCCCAAAATAGTATAAAAAATTCAGACTTAATCCACCCATGAAAATAAATAAAAATATTCTAAACAAAACATTGGAAATGGAATCGATAATGCATATAAATATGACACATTGAAGTCAGGTTGGATCTATACTTAGTCACATTATTTAACATAAGAAAATGCATAAACATAACTCATTAGCATACAGAAGAGGAAAAAAATCTCAACAAAAAAATCTCAACAAATGTAGGAAAAATCACTTATAAAATGAAAATCTGCAAGAAAATGTATTAAAAATACTATTACATTTGTAAAAATGTTTTTTAAGCTGATAAAAGTTGTTCAACACACAAAGATCAAAACTGATAGTAACTCAGAAACAATAATGTCCACTACTTCTTTTCCTGGGTAAACCTATATTAGAATAAAGGTCACAGTGGTGCGGGATGGTGAATGGCTTTGCACCGAAAGGCTTCTGCTGCCAAGACTGCACATTGTGTTTAACTGACAAACCCTACATGGTGTAAGGAGACACTCCACTCTAGCAACTTCTTACCTGATATACTTCTATAGACTATGGCATAATTCTTCCATCACATACACAGAGTAAATTAATCAAATATAATATTTTAAAATGTACAGTAAGAAGAGAATAAAAAGCTTGTCCATTTGAGAAAAAAAATGGAGAAAATAAAAGATTAAATATCTAAGCATTATAAAGGGAGAAAAAAGTTTGTTCATGCATATTATGAATTCTTTATATAGAAATAAAAATCTAGAGATAATTCATTAAGTATACTGGAAAGTCTTTGAAAGGGCTCTAAACTTTGCAACTATTGTCTCTTTGAAAGTTATTTTTCCTTATAGGACACACCCGGAGCTTGTTTTTGTACTTAGTGGCTCCTCTGACCTCTTCCCTTAATTGTCAGTGGCATGTCTCCTGGGAAATAAACTCACCTTTAGAACAATTTTCCCACATGCATAAAAATGTCAGCTGGACTTTATACACTTGTAGTAAAGTTTTTGATAATGTTATTTTTACACTCACAGTGGTGATAAATAATACAAATGTTATATATGATAACACTTACAATATTGGGAAATTACCATGGAAAGAAAAAATTAAAATATGTCTGTAGAAGGAGCTCCATGATAGGGTATATTATTAATGTGTAAGTTTCTGCATTCAGTATTTAATACCTACCAACAAACTGGAGAAAGAAAAAAATTAGAAAAGAGAAATACACATTCTAAAAGGGTATTAAGTCTTGCTGAGGAACTAAATGCTAAACAATCATCAGGAAACAGAAACTCACAAATGGTAAGATAGTAGAAATACACTAAGTTTTCCCTAGATAATTTGTATATTCTATCACTGTTTTAATCCTAAGCCACATTTATGGTCCTAATTTTTACACAAAAATCAGGAGGTTACAGATCCAGTGTGTGGTGGAAGTTGACAAAGTGGGCACCGACTTGCTAGAAGAGGAGATCACCGAGACTGAGGAGCATGTGCAGAGTGTCTACATCGCAGTTTTCAGCAAGATCTGAAAATCAGAGAGTGTGTGGTTCATGTGTGTGAGAACCTGCTGAGATTAAAGACTGAGACCCCGCAAAAAAATTAAATAAAAAAGAATTCTTAAGATGAATAGGTGATTTACCAGTTTAAGTCTTTGTGTGAATCTCTGTAATTTTTCTAACTTCATTAAAAAAATTGGCAAATGGGTCAATAAAGCAAAAGACAAGGTTATTTTGTTGTAGAGCTCATGTACAAACATTGTAGCTGTCCAGTCAATAAGAAAGAAGATATTAACAGAAAGTGTTGAAAATTATCTTTATATAAAAATAAATAAATATTTCATCCCATAATTACTTCATGCATAGTTTATAATTGGATCAAAATACATATGGAAATTTTAAATGTGAAAAATCTCAATAAAAAGACAAATAACATTTAGACTTTGTGATAAAATCATTTATTACATGGAAACAAAATCATTCACAGTAAAATTGATAAATTCAGTTATAAATCTGTGGTGGTTTGAATGAGAAGGGCTTTCATAAGCCCATGTGTTTGAATGCTTGGTCCTCAGTTAGTGGAACTGTTTAGGAAGGTTAAGGAGATGTGGCCTTGCTGTAGCAGATGTGTCTCTGGGGCTAGGCTTTGATGTTTCAAAAAACCTGGTGTGTTTTTCTTTGCTTGCCATCTGCTATTCAGGATGTAAAGCTGTCAGCCAATGTCATTTCTGTCTGCTTCCCTCCATGATGATCAGAATTCTCCAAAACAGTAAGATGCTCCCAATTAAATGCTTTCTTTTGTAAGAGTTGACCCGGTCATGGTGTTTCTTTACAGTAAAAGAACAGTAACTAAAGCAGCAGTGTACTTACATAAACATGAAATTGTATCTCTACCTTACTTTATATATCAACCAGAATTAAATACAATTGCTTTAAAATGATAAATTTAAGAAGTATTGGTAAAACATTAATTAAAAAGTTTGGGTTTAAGATGATTTGTTACAAAGGAATAAAATCATGCTCTGCAAAAGTCAATGCATTCAGTTATAAATTTAAATAGCAAGATAATCTCTGATGCCAAAGATACAATAGACTATTTCATTAAAATCCTCTTCTAAGTGTATATTGTCCATAGTTCTCTTTTTTCTTCTCTCTTTTTCCTCCTCCTTTAATTGTTCTTCTCATGTGTGTATCAATATCATTGACAGTGATAGAAATATTTAAAACACAGTTATTCTTTCAATAAAGATCTCATATGCAAATTACTAAGTGTTATATATTCAAATATCCATTGAAAGATGTCATAAGAAAATCCAATGACACAAGATACAAAGAGTTTCTCATATAAAATGAGACTATATTGAATTTGTGGAGTAGTAGGATATTTTACTCTTTCCCGAAAATTCTCTTAAGATGTATTACTTAATCTCACTTAATTGTAATGTTCTTATTCCCATTCCTTTGCTTTAACCACACATTTGATATCTTAATAGTCTCTTTGGTCACTTTTCTTACAAGAGATGTCATTTAAACCTCCTAATACATCTGCTTCCCTGAGATGTGTATCACTAAATAATGGAACTTTTCTTATGTTAAATGTTCAATCAGCTTATCTGAGTTCTATAAATGCAATTATAGCTTGTATTTCTATTTCTCAAATGGGGCTATTCATTAACAATGATGACATTTTGCAATCATAATGCACCTTTAATCCGAGGATCACGAAGACATTTACACAAGAGAGAGGGCTATTGTAAGCTCAGTTTCTTAATGGAAAAATCAAGGAGGAGGTTTGACTCGGAGAATAAGAAATACCATTTAACTATATTCTTTATCCTATCTTATTTTTCACTTAGCAGAAAAGAAAAACTGACATTTCTGCCTAAAATTAACACATATTTTAAAGAACTTTATATTCAGTTTTAATGGGAACATCCAATTGCATGAGAACCTTAGCACTCATTTAGAAAAGCAATAATTAGCATAAAGAGCTACCTCAATGGGATTCTAGAGAATGAATTGACATTATGTAGAATATATTATTATGTATAATTCGTATACACGTTGCACACTTTATGTGTTTAAATGGTAGTAATTGGCATCCATACTTAGAACTGTGAAATCCGTTACCAATTTATCCCAGTATCGTTGATTCTCAACTTTAATGTACTAGTGCTTTTAAAGAGTATTATGTAACATAAAGTGAAACATTTCACTTATAGTATTATCTGATTGTATTTGTTGAGTTTTACATATCATGAATTCAACATACTAGACAGGGAGTTACAGCTATCTACTGGAACAGCATAATTTTTTTTTGTTTTGTTTTTTGAGACAGGGTTTCTCTGTGTCTTTTGGAGCCTGTCCTGGAACTAGCTCTGTAGACCAGGCTGGTCTCGAACTCACAGAGATCCGCCTGCCTCTGCCTCCCGAGTGCTGGGATTAAAGGTGTGCAACAGCATGATTTTTTATTTTCATATAAAAGACTGGATGAACAAAGGTAGCACAGACCTTCTCACATTACAGTTAATGCTCATGCAAGCTCTGCTATCCTTAACATATAGACCCTCAATTTACCCAAAATCACATTTGGAAGGAGGAAAGAACGTAGAAGTCTACTTAGGATGCTCATGATAAATTTGAAGTACTCCTAGGATATCCTCGTATATGATTAGTAAAATTAATCATTTGGGAACACCTGAGTGAAGTTATTGCAAATACAACCTACCCATTTACTTAGAAAAAATTTAATACAGACACTAACATTAACCATTAGTCTGGTGCTGCTTACATGGTAGTAAACATGATGGGAAAATTCTCTTTCATTCTAAGCACATATAATCTATCAATTGTATATCAAGTCACTTAAAAACCTGGTATATTTTAGATACATATAAATGTCATGAGGAAAGTAAACATTGTAAGTTATAGTGAGTTGTGGGAATAGGATGTTGAGTCTAATAGTTGTGAATTTACTCTGAGCTATTTGAAATCGAATATGGATAATAAAGAGATCTGGCTGATATTCAAGGAAAGAATACTAAGAAAAAGAATAGATAATAAAATGGTTGTAATGAGGCAGGATTCATGATTTGGGGGACAGAAATAAGACTAGGATGGATAAATGCAGAACATAAGTTAGGTAAGAGAAACGAGGGACCTTAAAACCTTGAGAAGGCTTTTATGTTTTAATATAAGTTGCACAGGGAGTCACTGAATAAGTTTTAAGAAGAGGAGCAATGGAGGTGGGCTTGTCTCTCACAGTTTGCTTTGGTTGATGGTCAGGAGTGCACAAAGTGTTCAGTGTGAACACAGAGCACTTCCTCAGGATCCATAGAAATACCATTATGATCTGGAGCCATTAGGGGGAAAGAAAAAAGCGTGTGAAGTAGGAGTCATTTGGAGACTGGATCTGTTAATGGACATATGTGAGCAATTGTTCGCTTTTATTTTTCCCTTGTGGAACACTGCAGCCTTTATTTTAGGATCTCGTTGTCAGATCTGGCATCTCCTGACTCCTTGGTCAAACTTGGGGAATTCACGTACTTTAACAGGAGAAACAAATGGAAGATATTAAGTCAAGTTTAAGTAGAGTTCAGGAAAGAGGCTTTGTGAATCTGACTATGTTGGGTTTTTTTTCATCTTTTTATTGATTTTTATTGAGCTCTACATTTTTCTCGGCTCCCTTCACTGCCTCTCCCCTCCCCTTCAACCCTCTCTGTTTAAATGGCTACAGCAACCAGAATGGGTGAATTCTGAAGCATTAGTTACTACACAACACAAATTTTAGATGGAAATGTCTATAGAAGACGATTATATGCAAGAAAATTAGAAGAAAAATGAAAGTTGGAAGTGCATTGAGTTAATCCAGAAGCCAATAGGGAAATGTAAAACCATTGAGATATGATAGCAAAAGTGTGGATGGAGAAGGATATGTTAAATCCATTGCAAAAGTCTCCCATGAATGAGACTAATTAAGGTCTGTGGAAAGCGTTTTTGATTCCTAAACACATTATGATGTCATTTCAATTAGAATATTTGGTTCTGTTTACTGGTTGTAATGCATACTTGATAAATTGTATAAAAGAAAGGAAGGCATGAATAACCATAATTTTTATGAGAATTATTATTTTTATTGGATTTGGGTCAAAAATTTAAATCTCAAGAAATCCTTAGGGTACAGAAACTAAGAAATTAACTGATTATATTCTTAAGTCTTCTACTTGCCTAATATTATAGGTGGTAATGGGATTACTAACCAGTAAAGTCTGCCACTAAGTGGGAAAGAAAGAAAGATTTAAAGAGACATGCATGAGGGATAATTAAAAGTAGACATATTTCTTTTACATTTAAAAGCAAACAAATTATTGAAACATTCTTCCCCCCACCCTAAAGAAACAATACAGCGTGAAGCAAGTCTTCAAAAGTGTAGGCAACGGATGAACTATACTGAAGACAGTTTCATTCACAGTGTTCTGTTGTTTGCCGGTCACATACTACATGCAGTTCATATGCCATGTCATACAGGAATAGTTTGGAGGAGCTGATATTATGATGTCATCTAAGAGCTGAAAAGAGTTCCATGTAAATAAGGTCACTTGCTTAGATAACCATAGTTAATTTGAAGTCAGACTTCAGTCTCCAAATCCCACGACAAGTCTTTCCCTATATAACATTCAAAGGAGCCAACATTTCGACATTAAAATTTTTCTACCCAACCATATTAAAAGTGCATGTTGAGTAATGAAAATATAATTTTTATACACATTTTCAATTGAACAGAAACTTCTCAAGGATATGTTTAGACCCTGAAGGCAATTTCTGACTAGTAAATGGTCATCTCACAAATCTATGAGTTTGTTCTCTTTTTTCACAGGTCCACATGGATAGCAAGCATGCGAAAATGTAATGTATTGCGAAATGTATAAAATACCTATAGTGTGAGGTGAAATGAAAGAAAATTGAGAAAATCTGATGGGCTATAATTGAGAGTATATCAAATATCTAAATAGTCTTAATTCAAATATATATTTATTATGACAGCTATTATTAAACCACAATGAATTGATAAATACTTGAATTTTTCAAAGGCAAATTTTACTTAGTTTTATTTTTCAGGGTGGCCAGTTTCAGAACAAAAGATAATTTATTTTTAATTAAAAATTTCTGCCTCCTCCCCGCCTCCCTTTTCCCTCCCCCTCCCCCCACTCCCCAAGACCCACTCCCCTCCCTCTCCCTCCCCAGTCTGATTTTTTAAACAGATGGCAAAAACGTGGAAAGGAGTGAGCTACTAAGGAGCCCTTCCTGGCTATTCAAGGATGCTTTTTGTTTCACAGTTCAGAGTACTAGGGGATTTGTCTACAGTGAGTCAACATTCAGTGGTACTAGTCCCCAATGTGAGAAGGTTGAAGTAATTCAAATGAACTCTTAGCTTTGACCAGAAAGCAGATTAGGAAACCAAGATGCAAGGCTCATGAGTAATAAAACATGCTTTAGGTACAAGTAATTAACTTGAAAACCACTCAAACATATGCCATAGTTTGGGGTTGGGGTTGGTTTCTACTGAGAGAGTGATGACAACGTGATAGATGGGAGGTGATATAGGTAAGTTGATAATATTATGAAGAATATGAGCAAGAATTTTCTTGAGAATATAAGCAGGAAGGTCTTTTCTTCTTAGCCTGTAATTTGTGGAATGTTTCTTCTGTATTGAGTTCTAACTTTGATATAATGCTTGCAACAATAACAGATCTGCTTGTACTAAAAAGACCATTGGCTTTTGAAAAAAACAAAGCAGTTTCTGCTGCATTGAGCACATAGGGGACTCTCAATAAATACCTCTCTAACAAATTTAAGATCATATGTGAGAAGAATAATAACGTACGAAGAGGGAAGTGGAGATTTGGTGGGTCCACATTGGAAGAGGCTTGGTTGTTCATTCTCTGACTAGTTTTGTATGATCAAGTTCCTATAAGTGCATGACTTACGCCACAAATTATTAAGAATAGTTAGGAGAAAGAACAAGGAGTTATGTGTGAAAAGACAGAATGGTGAATCAAATTGTGGAAAATTCAGGTAGGTCATAGGGATCAGTAAGAGAAATGTCATGAAAATGATATTTGTTCATAAACTGCCATAAAATAAGGATGGTAGTAATGCATCCTTACATGATACTAACTGTGTATTTGCACAGATTGGTTCATTTAACCATGTAACTCTTTGTGTAAGGATTACTATAAGTTTAATTTAAGATAATAAAAGTAAGATATAGTGAAATTGAGACTGTACCTAAAACAATAGCAACCACTATTTACTAAGTGGTAGGACTAGGGGTTTGAAGAATCCATTTTCTTGACCACTTCCTCTTTTGAGACAGAGTTTCTATGTAGCTTTGAAACCTGTTCTGGAACTAGCTTTTGTAGACCAGGCTGGCCTTGAACTTACAGAGATCTGCCTACCTCTGCCTCCTGAGTGCTGCGATTAAAGTCATGTGCCACCACCACTTGGCTTCTTGATCTCTTTCAAATCTTTCCCCTTAATGTATTATCAAATCTGATGAAGTTGATAGTGAAATGATATTAGCAGTTATTATTTTGGGGATAGTGAGTCTCTCATTAACTACCAACCGGCATTCTTTTAACTGGAGAAATAAGATAGTGAAGCAGCTGGCTATAAATTTGTACATGACCCAGCATGCTGTCATCATCTGTACATTACTAAAGTGGCACCTTCTGTCATGAGAACAATTGTGGCATGAAAGATTGAAAAGCAGTCATTTGAAAAACAATATGACAGCAGTAGTTATTTCAGATAGAGAAGATTAAATATAGTCTTATTTTTAAAAATGATATATAAATATTAGTGATGTTTTTTATATTGTTCATGACATACGTGTTTTTTTTTT
>NW_004949102.1:3994755-4001988 GCF_000317375.1 Microtus ochrogaster | reverse complement strand
AAGCATGGTGACTGGTGTTCACCAGTGTGTTTTTTTTTTCAAGCAGAAATCTGTTACTGAATCCTAATAACTGTTTAGGCATTGCTTAAAAACTTACATATTCTTCCTACCAATATATTGACATTTACTAATACTGAGCAATGGGTGCATCATAATATTTAATTATCCTATGCATTGTTCTAAATATTTCACAAAATCTCTGAGGAAAAATGTCATTACTTCTACTTCACAGAAGTTGACAGGAAATACTTAAGAGGCTAAACAGTCTGAGAAATGCTTTGTTCAAGAAAAGAAAATAGGTTTCTTCTTGAGCATCTAAAGAGTAGGAAGATAATACTGGCTGATTAAACATTGATTTTCTTTCTTTATTTATGTCTAAAATTATTTCCTTCTTGAATGCTTGAAAATAATAATTAGTAACAAAGCCCATGTGTACTGCTCTTCATGACCTCAAGGCACATTCATCCTCATTGTTCAGTTTTTGCTACACACGAAAAGAGTTATAAAAATAAATGGGGAGCCGGGCGGTGGTGGAAAAAAAAATAAATGGGAAATCAACACGAGCATGTAGCCTTCTGTTTCTTATGCCAGTGGCCCTTTGTCCTTCCTTGTGCCATCTTCTGTAGGCTCATCAGTTCTTGATAGTATTAGGGATCTGTGGTACCCTTAGATAGTTCATGGCAGGTTCAAAGTTTAGAATAAATTCAAGAAAATGGGATTATAACAGTCACATCTCTGTTTAATACTGAGCAAGCATTCTGATTTCAATTTTTCCACTCTCATTCTAGTTAATGCAAGTTGTTAAGTTATAATTAAAATTTTTATAAATATTAAGGTAAACTTTTCAAATAAATTAAGAAAACCACTATTGGATGGAAATACATATATTTTTTTGTTTTGTTTTGTTTTCGGGACAGAGTTTCTCTATGTAGCCCTGGCTGTCGTGGAACTCGCTTTTTAAACCAGGTTGGCCTCAAACTCACAGAGATTCTTCTGCTTCTGCCTCCCAAGTACTGGGATTAAAGGTGTGTACCATCATTGCCCAGCTTTTACTTTTTTTGGCTGATTTTTTATATTTATTGAGCTCTATATTTTTCTCTGCTCCCCTCCATGCCTGTCCCCTCCCACCTTCAACCCTCACCCAAGGTTCCCATGCTCTCTCAATTTACTCAGGAGATCTTGTCTTTTTCTGCTTTCTACCTCCCATGTAGATTAGATCTATGTAAGTTTCTCTTAGTGTCCACATTGTTGTCTATGTTCTTTGGGATTCTAGTTTGTAGGCTGGCTTTCTTTGCTTAAAAACCACCTATGAGTGAGCACATGTGATAATTGTCTTTCTGTTTCTGGGTTACCTCACTCAAAATAATGTTTTCTAGCTCCATCCATTTTTCTGCAAAATTCATAATGTCATTTTTTTTTTTTTTTGCTGTGTAGTAAGTACTCTGTTGTGTAAATGTACGACATTTTCCTTATCCATTCTTCGGTTGAGGGACATTTAGGTTGTTTCCAGGTTCAGGCTATTACTAACAAAGCTGCTATGAACATAGTTGAGCACATGTCCTTGTGGCATGATTGAGTATCCTTTGGATATATACCCCAAAGTGGTATTACTGGGTCTTCAGGAAGGTTGTTTCCTAATTTTCTGAGAAGTCACCACACTGACATCCAAAGGGGTTGTTCCAGCTTGCAGTCCCACCAGCAATGCAGAAGTGTTCCCCTTTCCCCACAAACCTCTCCAGCGGCGTAAGTTGTCATCAGTGTTTTTGATCTTGGCCATTCTTACAGGTATAAGATGAAATCTCAGAGTTGTTTTGATTTGCATTTCTCTGATGACTAAGGATGTTGAACATTTCCTTAAGTGTCTTTCAGCCATTGTAGATTCCTATGTTAAGAGTTCTCTGTTTTGGTCTTTACTCCATTTTTTTATTGGATTAATTGTTCCTTTGGTGTCCAGTTTCTTGAGTTCTTTGTATATTTTGTAGATCAGACCTCTGTCTGATGTGGGGTTAGTGAAGATCTTTTCCCATTCTGTAGGCTGTCGTTTTGTCTTGTTGACTGTGTCCTTTGCTTTACAGAAACTTTTCAGTTTCAGGAGGCCCCATTTATTGTTTCTCTCAGTGTCTGTGCCGCTTGAGTTCTATTTAGAAAGTGTTCTCCTATGCCAATGCGTTTAAGTGTACTTCCCACTTTCTCTTCTATAAGGTTCAGTGTAGCTGGCTTTATGTTGAGGTCTTTGATCCATTTGGGCTTGAGTTTTGTGCATGGTGATAGATATGGGTCTATTTTCATTCTTCTACATGTTGATATCCAACTATGCCAGCACTAGTTGTTGAATATGCTTTCTTTTTTCCATTTGATATTTTTTGCTTCCTTGTCAAAAAACAGGTGTTCGAAGATTTGTGGATTGATATCCAGATCTTCTATTCAGTTCCGTTGGTCCTCCTGTCTGTTCTTATGTCAATACCAGGCTGTTTTCTGTACTGTAGCTTTGTAGTAGAGTTTGAAGTCAGAGATTGTGATGCCTCTAGATGTTCTTTTATTGTGCAGGATTGTTTTGGCTATCCCAGGGTTTTTGCTTTTCTCTATAAAGTTGAGTACCATTCTTTTGAGGTCTTTGAAGAATTTTGCTGGGATTTTGATGGGCATGAATCTGTAGATTGCTTTTGTTAAGATTGCCATTTTTACCATGTTAATTCTACCTACCCAAGAGCATGAGAGATCTTTCCACTTTCTGGTGTCTTCTTTAATTTCTTTCTTCAAAGATTTAAAGTTCTTGTCATACAAGTCTTCCACTTATTTGGTTAGGGTTACTCCAAGATATTTTATGCTATTTGTGGCTATTGTGAAGGGTGTTGATTCTCTGATTTCTTTCCCAGCACTTTTATCTTCTGTGTACAGTAGAGCTACTGATTTCTTCAAGTTAAACTTGTATCCTGCTACATTGCTGAAAGTGTTTATGATTTGTGGAAGTTCCTTGGTAGAATTTTTGGGATCACTTATGTAAGCTATCATATCATCAGCGAACAGTGAAATACATACATAATGTAATTTGTAAATTGTATGTAATTTGGACACTATAATGTAGAAAGGGACAGCAAGATGAGGAAATAGCATCACAGAAGAGAAATTAGATCTAATTCCCTTTGAGGTAACGGGGCCTGCAGGGAGAAGGGGCACCAAGTAAAGGAATTGTTGTCAACTGTATATTTTGAGTTGAGAATGAATAATCCATGAAGATGAAGGGTGGTCTGAAAGCTGTTAGAGAAAAATCAAGTCAGTGTAGAGAGTGCAGTGAGGTGGAAAGACAAAGCGCTGCGGTGTTCATTCCTTCCTACTCTTACACCTGTGATTGTAGATGCGCTTGGAAGGAAAGTAAAAGGGAGTAGAACTTATCAGGAGAAAAAAAATAATTGCTTCCAAGAGAAATGGAGTTTAGAAGAGACTAAATTCATTGCTTCATGCTGTTCTGCTACCATTACATTCATCACAACGAATCATAGGGCTTTGATGATCTGAGCAAAGCTGGGCTTTTCCAGAGCTCACTTGAAGCCTTGCCCAGTGGAGGTTTCCAAGAGCAGCCTGCAGTGATCTACTCAGAAGCAGGGGAGCTGAAAGGTGCACCTGCTTCATATTGGAGTGGAACTGTCCATGAATAAAGCACTTAGGCTTCTCACTTGGAGGTTCTGTCAATTTTGGGTTGATGTTTGCAGTTTGTATTCTACAGAGGGTGTCATACTTCAATACATGCACATTTTCCCCATGAAATCAAATTCTATGATGCTAGTATTGAATATTCAGACTATCCATTTGTATTTATTTAGCTTGTGCACATATTACTTAGCTTGACTTCTCAGCATTTACTTTCTAATGTATACATAAAGTCCATCTTATTTTTATATGTGCATCTAGGTTTATTTTATTTTCATGTAAAAGATATTATACCATCAAGAATAACGTTGTCTGGACTACAATCATTGTATCCTTGACTATGCACAAAATATTTTTACCTACCATTCTTCCTTAGAGGAAAATAAGCCCACTGGGCTATTTTATAACTTGCTAACACTCTTTTCCTAATTTTTATAGGCAGTGCGGGTACACCTGTCACTTTTAATGAAAATGGAGATGCTCCTGGACGCTATGATATCTTCCAGTATCAGATAAACAACAAAAGTACAGAATACAAAATCATTGGGCATTGGACCAATCAACTTCATCTAAAAGCAAGTATTACTGTTTGTAAATATTTTTCTATCTAGTTCCTAAAGGGGAATGCTTCCTTTTAAAGAACTACACTTGAACACCATCAGAGAAAACCTACAATATTCATAAGAAAGATGAAGTCTAGTCTTCTTTGGACTATATGCACTTAGAGCTCAGCCTATTGTGGGGTCCCTGTGTCAAAGGCAGCTGGCATATATTTGTCTGTGTTTTATCACTTAGTTGGCCTCAATAATTTCCCATACAGGCACTAACAGACCCAAGCAGCGTTTTATCAGTGTCAGCTCAAAGAATCTCCCTCTTAAGCAAGGAATGTCCCGAGAATTTGGTGGCATGATATTCCATGAAGGCACTCAACAATACCGCAGGGGTTTTGGCCTGTAAGCCATCTTGAGCTTGAAGGTCAAGAGATGTCTTGGAAAACCCGCAGTGCAAGGGGCAGGGGCAGAGGTAGGAAAGTAGGATTATAGCATCTTTCATCCCAACTAAAAAGACTCATTTCACATTTAAACAGCTACAGCTATATTAACACACACTGACTTCAGGTATAGAGTAAGTTCTGTTGACTCAACCAAGAATTGCAGTTCTTATACTGTACCATTCCTTCAAGGCTTAAGAATCCTTACTTCTAACACTTAGGGCCTGAGAGGAATCATTGAGATAGGTAGTGCTTTCTTTTGAGGGCCATAAGATGCCTGTAAATGTATTTCTGCTGACCTAGAGACTGATTCTACACTGCTGTCCAGTTGCAACGTGTATTTAATTCTCTCTTGTAATGAAAGAACCCTTCTCAAAGACACACAATCACAGGGGCATGCTCATGTGTTTTCTTTCCTTGGAGGCCATTCCAAAACATTGGGTGCTACACTAACACACTTTTCTCATGCTGTATGTCCTCTTGAAGTGACATCGTTTTGTAGTATCTGTCACCCAAACTCACAGTCAAGAAGTGATGATAATAAATTACGGAACCGGAGTTTGTTTCTTGGAAGCGATTTCCTGATCACTGCCATGGTTTGCATTCTGCCATGCAGAGGCAGCTTTGATTCTAGCTAAAGCAAAGACAGTCCTGAGTCGCCACAGTTATTATTGTAGTTTCTTGGTGAAACTCTTATATTGTTCTGAAACTCAAATTGATTTGTCTAAACTTAACTTTGAAAAATGTCACAGATTTTTTTATAATCTGAATAATCAATATCTATATGACAGTAATCCTTTGGAAGTATATTTCTGTGAAGTAAACCTAATATGACAATGACAAATTTGAGAATGGTTTAATAGTAAAGCAACTTTTATCTGACTTTTGTCAGTATCAAAATGCTTATCATATTGTTTTGGTTAAGAATTTCCATAGTAGGGGGAGGGGAGGGAAATGGGAGGTGGTGGCAGGGAAGAGATAGAAATCTTTAATAAATAAATAAATTTAAAAAAAAGAAAAAAAAAGAATTTCCATAGTGAAATGAATTGCTTTGGACTCTCATGTACTATGCATAGTACCAAGATCTCCAAATAATTATACACACAAATGAACACACATATATTTCTTCTCTATATGCATAATCTGTTTATTCTAAAACTTAATGTTGAATCTTAAGCTCTGCTTTTATGTACATGTAATGATGCATGAATGCTTTATGTTTGGAACTTCCATAAATATATCAAATCAATTTGTACAATTTCTCATGCAAGCTGTGATCATTTATACTATACAGTAGGGCTAGACTCATTGAAAAAATGAAGTTACTGCTCTCAGGAGCAATGGTGAAAGAGGCTGTAGAGGCAGATATAAAACAAGGACTGGATTCTGAAGACTGTCAGGATAGTTCATGTAAATCTGAGAACCTGAAATGGAGTCTTGTTTGAAGGAGGAGAGGGGATGCTTAAAGAGCTACTGATTTATAAACTTTCTGCTTAGATATCTGTATAATGTACAGCATTATTTTACTATAGTTTCATAAACTCCAAGGTGAAAGCAGTAGCAACTGCTTCTGATAGTTGTAATAAAAATTAAATGAAAAAAATTAAATGAAATAAAGTAAGAAATCATTTAGTTCATTTCCTGATGCTCATGAGGGCCATAATGCTGTCTCATGTATTACTCCCTATCTGAGAATTCTGTCTAAAGCAGTGGGGTTCTAATAGAGTTAAGGAAGTAAAGAATTGAAGTCCTTTTAGAAGAGAGACTTGAGTTTTCTTTAGAAAATTCAGAATGGGAGGAAGGAAAACAAGAAAGATCAATATTGAGAAATCTTACAGAGAATGCATGCATTTAAAAAGTTAACGCGATCACTTCTTTTTACTTTCCTGATAGTTGGAAAATTTTCTCTGTACTTAGAGTATAAACTTCACATAGGATAAATGCATTGTTCTTTTCTTCCTTTAGTAGTTTTGGATAGATATTGTCATTTTGGCATGAGTGGTTTTCAAGATCTCATTTGAAAACCATAAAATGCTTTCTTTTCAAAAGAATTTAAAATTTCATTTTTAATGTCTTTATACACATATACATACATACACATAATATGCAGTATATTGAATAAGGATTACAATGTGGAATAGTTATGATAAGTTAATGAACAAAGTTATCACCTTGCTTGCATTCTAAAATTTTTGTGAAAGACATTTAAATCATTACTTTTAGAAAAATTGAATCTGCTGTGGTGGTGCATGCTGAGAGATTTTGCTAAAGAAGGCAGAGGTAGGAGGATCATGAGTTCATGGCCAGCCTGGGATGCACACTTTGGCATGTGCTAACCACATATTCCTGTAGTAGGTTTTTCAGAGAACCTGTCTGTGCCAGGATGCCTGGGAGCCTGGAGTGGAGCAGATAGATGCCTGTCCAAAATGGTCAAGTACTTACAGCATTATATATCTCTTAGGCCGGAATAAGTCAAGTCTGAGGCTGTCTGAACCACAGTGAAATGCGATGGCTTGCTGGTTTTCTTGAGAAATAAAAGAAAATTTGAAATATGCAGAACATTATTATTATTATTATTACTATTATTTGAGAGA